>NC_052158.1:50214538-50512627 GCF_902713615.1 Scyliorhinus canicula | reverse complement strand
TGTGAAAACATCTAAACCACGGAACATCTAACAAGCATTCCTGCCCCTGTGAAATCCATGTCTCCATAATGGCCATAACATTGATGTTCAAAGTACTGATCCATGCTCTAAGTTAATTTCCCTTATTCCTGACACTCCTTGCATTGAAACAGACACACTTTAACCCATTCCACTGAGTGGTACTTTGCCCCATCAACTGTCTATCGAAGAAAAAAGAAACAATGCAGCACAGGAACAAGCCTTTTGGCCCTCCAAGACTGCGCCGATCTAATTCCTCTATCTAAAACTTTTGCCTATTTTCTAACGATCTGTATCCCTCTGCTCCCATGCCCATTCATATATCTGTCTAGATACATCTTAAATGAAGCTATCGTGTCTGACCCTACCACCTCCGCCGGCAATGCTCTCCAGGCACCCACCACCCTCTGCGTAAGACTTGCTGCATACTATTTCTGCCCGTTCAACAGCTACCCTATCCTCTGACCCATAGCTCTGGTTCCCATCCCCCTGCCAAACTAGTTCAAACCCTCCGGAACAGCTCAAACAAACCTCACACCCAGGATTTGGTGCCCCTCCTGTTTAGGTTCAGTCGGTCCTTCATGCACAGGTCCCACCATCCCCAGAAGATATCACAATGATCCATGAAGCCTTCCCTTCTGCACCAGTCCTGTAGTCACGTGTTCTGCTGAACTCGCTCTCTGTCCCTTGCCTCACTTCCACGTGGCACCGTTATTAATCCTAAAATCACTACTCTGCTTGTCCTGCACTTTAGCTTCCAAACTAACTCACTAAAATCACTTGTTAGATCCGCATCCCTTTTCGTAGCTTTGTCGTTGGTGTCTGTGTGCACCACGACTTCTGGTTTCTCAGCCTCCCCTTAAGAATCCTGTAGACTCGATCCGAGACATCCCTGGCCCTGGCAGCCGGGAGGCAACATACCTTCCGTGATTCTCGCTCGCGACCACAGAATCTCCTATCCAATTCCCTAACCACTGAGTTCAGGTCACACATATCTCCAAACACTACTACTTTGAGACAGTGGAAGAAGCGGAGGTGCTTGTGAAAGCTGAAGACTGGAACTGAAATGAGTTCGGACTTTCTAGTTGTGTTCACCTTTTGTTCCATTTCTCTTTCTCCTTCCTCGTTTATTTTTCTCTTGAAATGTGCTTTTTTGGAAGGGATGGTTTGCTGATTTATGGTGATTTGGTACAGGTTTCATTTGGGTTGGCAGCACGGTGCTGCTGCAGTTTGCACTGCTGCCTCATGGCGCCAATAACCCAGGTTGTATCCCTGCCCCAGGTCACTGTTCATGTGGAATTTGCACATTCTCCATGTGTCTGCATTGGTCTCACCCCCACAACCCAAAGATGAGCAGGGTAGGTATATTAGCCACGCTGCATTCCACCTTAATAGGAAACATTCAAAGAAAACAAAAAAATGAGCTTCATTTGTGTTTGTGGGTTTATTGATTAATTGATTGTCACATGTACCGAAGTAGAGTGAAAAGTATTTTTCTGCAGCCAAGGGAATGCACACAGTAGATACACAGTAGACAAAAAGAAGAATCAACAGACAAATTGCACATCAACAAATAGTGATTGGTTGCTGTGCGGAACAAGGACCAAACAAAGCAAATGTGCAAGAGTAGCATAGGCATCGTGAATAGTGTTCTCACAGGGAACAGATCAGTCCGAGAGAGAGTCGTTTTCAGTAGCTGTGGGGAAGAAGCTTTTCCTATGTCTGGGTGTGCTGGTCTTCAGGCTTCTGTATCTTCTGCCTGATGGAAGGGTATGGAAGAGGGAAAAGGCATGGTGGGAGGGGTCTCTGACAACTCTGTCTGCCTTCCGGGGACAGTGGTGGGTGAAGACAGAATCAATGGGAAGTTGACAAACTTGTGTGAAGCGTTGGGCTGAGTTCACCACACAGCAGTTTCTCGCAATTTTGGGCTGAGCAGTTGTCTTACCAAGCTGTGATGCAGCTGGACAGGATGCTCTCTATGGCACATCCGTAGAGGCTTTTGATTTGATTTATTATTGTCACATGTAATAGTAGACAGTGAAAATTATTGTTTCTTGCATGCTATACAAACAATGCATACCGTACATAGGTAAGGAAGGAGAGACTGCAGAATATAGTGGTTACAGTTATAGCAAGGCTTGGAGAAAAGATCAACTTAATACGAGGTAGGTCCATTCAAAAGTCTTGTGAGAGTCGATGGTGACATGCCAAATTTCTTTAGCTTACATAGGAATTAGAGGTGTTGTTGGACGTCCATGAATGTTGCATCAATGTGAGTGGACTAGGACAGACTGTCGATGTTATTGACACCCAGGAATTTAAAGCTATCGACCATTGATGTCGAAAGGGGGAGGGGGAATGAAGTGTGACACTTTTTGAAGTCGATGATCAGTTATTTGATCTTCCCGACATTTAGAGAGAAGATGTTTCCGGTACACCATGCAACCAAGTGATCTATCCCCCATCTGTAGTCTGATTCGTCGTTGTTTGAGATGTGATTCATAAATGTATGGAACAATTGGAGTTAAGTCTTGCCACACAGTCTGTATAGGGAGTCCAGTTGACGACTGGGCACACATCCTGGTGGGGCCCTGGTATTGAGGACTATTGTGGATGAGGTGCTTTTCCCTAACCTAATAGATAGCCGTCTGCTGGTGAGGAAGTCAAGTATCCAGCAGCTATGGGAGCGTCCAGGTCATTGATTACAGAATGTTGTTGTTAGTCTTGTCAGGATGATGGTGTTGAAGTCGGAGCTGTAGTCCATGGACAGCAGTCTGACATAGGTGTCTTTGTTGTCGGTGTTCGAGTGTTGATTGTTGGGCCGGGAAGAAAGCAGCTGCTGTGGACTGGTTGTGGCGATAGATGAACTGCTTTGGATTAAGACTGTCTGGGAAGCATGCATTGATCCGTCTCATGTCTAGCCATTCAAAGCATTTAATGATAACACATTTCACAGCCATTTGTCGGTAGTTGTTAAGTGATGCTACCTTGTTCTTCTTTGGTACTGGTATTACGTTGATCTTCCTGAAGGAGATGGGTAGCTCGGAGTGGAGAAGTGAGATGTTGAAGATGGCTGCAAATACACTCTCCAGCTTGTCTGCACAGGATCTGAGTGCGCAGCCAGGGATTCTGGTTTAGCCCGTCGCTTGGGACTTGAGAGTTTGGAAGGTTTGCGTGTGCAGAGAGCTTTCTTTTGTTTTTCTCTTTGCTGAGGAGGGGGCTCTGCAAGCGAGCATAAGTTGGCTACTGAACAGGAGAGAGATGGGGTAATGGCTACAGTCACTGGAACTTGTATGGACAGGATTCGAAGGGCCTCGGAGGCGTGAATAGGGGAATGGGGATGATGGTGGGAGAGTTGGTTTCGGGAAGAATTAGTTGGGGTTTCAGAAAAGGGGAGCAGGGGTATCGGCTGACAGTGACTAGGGATAGAGCAGGGTACTGGAGGCGGGGCAAGAGTTGCAGCCGTGACATATCGGAGAGGCCTCTTCTCCCGCAGGTAACATGGAAAGTGTGAGGTTTTGAGGGAACTGGTGAAGTGAGCAACAGTCATAGAACATAGAACATAGAACGATACAGCGCAGTACAGGCCCGTCGGCCCTCGATGTTGCACCGACATGGGAAGTCAAATACTAAAGGCCATCTAACCTACACTATGCCATTGTCATCCATATGCTTATCCAATAAACTTTTAAATGCCCTCAATGTTGGCGTGTTCACTACTGTTGCAGGTAGGGCATTCCATGGCCTCACCACTCTTTGCGTAAAAAACCGACCTCTGACGTCTGTCCTATATCTATTACCCCTCAATTTAAGGCTATGTCCCCTCGTGCTATCCACCTCCATCTGCGGGAGAAGGCTCTCACTGTCCACCCTATCTAACCCTCTGATCATTTTGTATGCTTCTATTAAGTCACCTCTTAACCTTCTTCTCTCTAACGAAAACAACCTCAAGTCCATCAGCCTTTCCTCATATGATTTTCCCTCCATACCAGGCAACATCCTGGTAAATCTCCTCTGCACCCGTTCCAAAGCTTCCACGTCCTTCCTATAATGAGGCAACCAGAACTGTACGCAATACTCCAAATGCGGCCGTACCAGCGTTTTGTACAGCTGCAACATGACCTCATAGCTCTGGAACTCAATCCCTCTACCAATAAAGGCCAACACACCATAGGCCTTCTTCACAACCCTATCAACCTGGGTGGCAAATTTCAGGGATCTATGTACATGGACACCGAGATCCCTCTGCTCATCCACACTGCTAAGAATTTTACCATTAGCCAAATATTCCGCATTCCTGTTATTCTTTCCAAAGTGAATTACCTCACACTTCTCTACATCCCGCGCTTGAAGAGATTGGGAGCCAAATTGGTGCTGTTGCAGAAACCCACCTGAGGGTTAAGGATCAGTAGAGGCTTTGGAAGGGTTGGGTGAACAGGTGTTCCACTCGAGCATTGATAATAGGGCGCAAGGGAGTGGGTAGCAATACTGCTGGGTAATGGGGTGAAGTTTCAGATGTAAGTGCTGGCCGACCAGGGATGTAGGTCCGTAATATTAATGGGTACTTTGGAGGGAAAGTTGGTGGTGCTGATTAGCATAAAGACCCCAAGTTTGGATGACGTTGGATCAATGAAGAAGCTGTCGGCTGCAATATCGAATTTGGACTTACACAAGTTAATACTGTGGTGGGGCGGGGGAGGGGGAGACTTGAATATTGGTTTGAATCCGAGGATGGATAGTTCCACACCGCGTTCGCTGACCCCCTGAGGAGAAGATGGTGAATGTGTTGGCTGCATTTATGAGGATGATGGGGAAAAACCGTCCCATGGATGTCTTTGCACCTGCGGGAAAGGGGGCGGGACTCTCTGATCCCGTGTCTGGTCTGAGAATCGCCGGTTTGGAGGCGCGATTTGTATTCGAGGATTTACTTTTTTGTCCTGGGATGGGCGCTTCTGGCGGGGTGAGGAGGGCAGAATATTCTGTGATTGTTCTGTTGGACCATGCTCCACGTTGGGTGGATGTGGTCCTGGAGAAGGGGATGGTACAGAGATCTGTTTGGAGGTTGAACGTGGGGTTGTTGGCAGTTCCAAATTTTCGGACCAAAATTGGAAAGCTGATTGTTGGTTATGTCGGGTTAAATCGGAATGGAGAGTTATCACCGGCAGTGGCGTGGGAAGCGCTGAAAGCGGTACTGAGGGACAAGGTCATCTCGTTTAAGGCTCAGGTATACAGAACGGCAAGAGAGGAGTGACAGCCGTTGGGAGAGGAAATGTTGGAGGTGGATGGGAGGTATGCAATGCATCCAACTCCGGTTCTTCTGGTGATGAGGAAGGAATTACAGGCGAGTTTGTCCTTCAGACCACAGCAAAGGTAGTTCGCAATTGAGGCGGGTGAGGGAGGCCATGTGCGAGTACGGGGAGAAGGTTTGCAACATGTTGACGGGCCACTTCCGCCGTCAGGTAACTGCAAGAAAGATTGTGCGTGTCCAGGATGGGACAGGGAGGCTGTTGGTGCCACTAGTGCAGGTGAAAAGGGCATTTGAGATCTGTAAGAATATGTACACGTCGTCATCTCCTGAGGATGACAAGAGGAAATGGGGTGGGGGGGGGGGGGGGGGGGGGGGCAGTTTGGCATGTACCAAAGTAGGCGAGGAGGAAAGTGCAGGATTGGAGTGCCCAGTCGAAGTGGAAGAAGTGCTGGTGGCAATAGGGAAGGTGCAAACTGGAAAGGTGTCGAGGCTGGATTGATTCCCAGTGGAGTTTTATAAAATGTTTCTGGATGTGCTGGATCCGCAGTTGGTGATGTTTCAGGATGCAGTAGCTGAGGCGGTACTGCCAGAGACAATGGGATGGGCATCCATTTCCATGCTGCTTCAAAGGGACAAGAACCCGGGAAGAGTGGGTCATATTGACCAGTATCTCTGCTCGATGTTGTTGCCAAGATTTTGGCAAAGTGTTCGTACTCAGATTGGAGGAGTGCCTCCGAAGGTGATAGGGAAGGATGAGATGAGGTGTCTAAAGGTCAAACAGTTGTCATTGAATGTGGTGCCTTTTCTGGCGCAAGAGAAGATGTTGGAGGTGGTGGTGGCACTGTTGCGGAAAAGGCATTTGAGCACGTTGCATGGAGGATTTGTTTGCGGTGTTGGAGAGAGTTTCAATGGTCCTAAATTTGTGGCATGGCTGAAATTCTTAATTGAGGATGTAATAGCATGTGTACGCCCAAATTAAATAATTTCTGGCTACTACCGTTGCATAGGGAAACAAAGCAGCGGTGCTACCTGCCCCCTTCTGTTCGCACTAGCAATAGACCCCTTGGCCATTGGGCTGAGCAGCTCGGATGAATCGAGGGAGGTTGTGTGGAGGGAGGTGGAGCATCGGGTGTCTCTGTATGTGAATCATCTGTTGCTGAACGTCTCCAGGGCTCTTCAGTAAGTGATATAATGGGAGATTTGGGGCTTTTTAAGGCTGCAAGATACATTTAGGTAAAAATTAATGTTTTATGGTGTCTTCTCTCGGGGCGGGAGTTGGGGTGCGGTTATTGCCCTTACAGGTGGCAAAGACCCATTTTGGGTGCCTGGGAGTGCAGATATCACATGGCTGGGCATGGCTGCATAAATTGAACTTCATAAGTTTGGTGGGCAGGGTCAATGCAGATTTATTGAGGTGGGATAGCAATCTCCTATCATTGACAGAGAGGTTGCAGGCAGTTAAGGTGAATATTTTGCCATGGTTTCTATTATTGTTTCAGTACCAACCGGCGTTTTTACCAAAATCACTTTTTATGGGGGAGAATAGGTTGACTTTGTCGTTTGTGTGGGCAGGGGAGGAGGCAAAGATGAGGAGGACGGTACCTCAGAGAGGGCGTTAGTCTGGGGGCCTGTCTCTCTGATCCTGTTATATTATTATTGGGCTACGAACACTGACAAGGTGTGGGATTGGATCAGGAAGTCAGAATCTTTGTGGGTGGAGATGGAAGGAGGCTTCGTAAGGGGTTGGGGTGACACGTGCTGTCAATGGCGCTGCTCCCGTTTACCACAGGAAAGCACTGGGGGAATACAGTGGTGGTGGACGTGCTGAAAATATGGAGGCACTTTGGCAACACTTCCGGGTGGGGCAGAGTCGATGCTGATGATGATTCGAGGGAACCATGGGTTTGAGCCAGGTAGAATGGATGCCAGGTTTATTGAATGGGAGAAGTGAGGGGTGATAGAATTTAAGGATTTATTTCGAGGCGCTTCACAGATTTGGAATGTTAAGGCTAAGTGGGAGAAGGATCTGGGGGTGGAGCTGGTGGAGGGGTTGTGGCGTGAGGTGCTCGGGAGGATGAATGCCTCAACCTCATGCATGAGGCTAAGTTTGATACAGTTAAAGATACAGAGCGCACCTGATGAAGTCGAGAATGAGCCAGTTCGTTCAGGGTGTGGGGGATATTTGTGTGTGGGGTCAGGGAGACCCAGTCAATCATGTGCCAATATGTTCTGGTCGTGCCCGAAGTTGGAGAACTTTTGAAGCTCGTTCTTCAACACAATGTCGTTGGTCATGTAAATTTGGAACCCAGCTTCCTGGCGGCCATATTATGGGTGTCCGACTTGTCCGAGTTGCAGACAGTAGTGGGGGGAGACCTCGTTCATCGCCCATAGGTGGGTCCTGTTGGGGTGGAAGTCAATGTTTACACCCTGTTCCTTGGTGGGACTAGGGGATTTAATGCAGTTTTTACATTTTGAAAAGGTGCAATATGTTCTGAGGGGGGCGAGTGAGGAGTTCCAAAAGAGATGAGTTATGTTTATTTTACATTTCAAGGAGCTGGTTACCGTCAACTGCTAGGGGAATGGGAGGTTCAAAGTGTGAAAGTTGGTTAGGGTATTGGGGGGTAGGGTTTGGAAGCTTGTATTGGTTTTAATTTGTAATCTTTTGTGTTTTAAATGTTAAAATATACTAATTTGAATAAACATACTTTTTTTAAAAACTGCTCCCTCTGCGAAAGGAAGGTCAGTTGGACGGGTGATCGTTGAGCTGAGGTTTCTGTTGAAAATTCACAGCAACATTGGTGGCCAGATCTCAATTAATACAGTAGTGAATGTCCCCACCATCTGCCCTTGAAAGGGCTGATGTATGAAGGTCGTAATTATAACGTGAAGACTTCCTCTCTCATTTCCTTTCTGGAAATAAATGGGTGAAGAAGAACAAATAGACAAAACGAAACATGCAAAAGGACATGTTCCAAGTGATAAATAGACACTTGGAAAACGAGCATCTGAGTGGGCAGAGTTGGCATGAATTTACAAAAGGAAAATCACGCATTGACCAACTCGCTGGAGTTCTGCTGAAGGTGGAGTATATTTCGGTTTTCAGAACGCTTTTGATAAAGTCCCCCAATTTTCGATATCAATTTCAATCTGTGAAGAACAGAAACTGGTAAAATGAAGATACTCACGTAGTCAAGGCAGAGAAAGTCTAGTTGGAGATAACAAGGAACGGTTGCTTCAGGTTAAAATTGCTCCATGATAGTGGTAGGGAGATGAAAATGGAAATGTTTTAATTATAACAAATTTGGGAACATACATTTTCAGTGTTGGTGGCTTGCGACAAGTATGGCGGAGGCAGGCCCGTTGAAAAAAAAAGCCAATGGACTTTATTAAAGTGGAAACAATGTTCAAGTGGACGAGAAGGGTAATTAGCAACAACAAAAAAACCCATGGAATGGTCACCAACAAAATGTCCGGGATTGAGGACTGGCTAATTTGCAGGAAACAGAGAGTAGGTATAAAGGTGTGCCTGATACTAAAGTGGTTCCACCAGGATCAGTATTTTGGGAACGTGCCACTAATTCCACATATTACTAGTTTTTTTCTGGCAGTTCTCATTCCAAAGTACAGATCACTTCATAAGAACATAAGAACTAGGAGCAGGAGTAGGCCATCTGGCCCCTCGAGCCTGCTCCGCCATTCAATGAAATCATGGCTGATCTTTTGTGGACTCAGCTCCACTTTCCGGCCAGAACACCATAACCATTAATCCCTTTATTCTTCAAAAAACTATCTATCTTTACCTTAAAAACATTTAATGAAGGAGCCTCAACTGCTTCACTGGGCAAGGAATTCCATAGATTCACAACCCATTGGGTGAAGAAGTTCCTCCTAAACTCAGTCCTAAATCTACTTCCCCTTATTTTGAGGCTATGTCCCCTAGTTCTGCTTCCTCCCCCCCCCCCCCCCTGGAGCAACCTGCCAGCATCGATCCTATCTATTCCCTTTATAATTTTAAATGTTTCAATAAGATCCCCCCATCCTTCTAAATTCCAACGAGTACAGTTCCAGTCTACTCAATCTCTCCTCATAATCCAACCCCTTCAGCTCTGTGATTAACCTAGTGAATCTCCTCTGCACACCCTCCAGTGCCAATATGTCCTGGACTCCTTTCCCATGTAAGGAGACCAAAACTGAACACAATACTCCAGGTGTGGCCTCACTAACACCTTATACAATTGCAACATAACCTCCTTAGTCTTAAACTCCATCCCTCTAGCAATGAAGGATAAAATTCTATTTGCCTTCTTAATCACCTGTTGCACCTGTAAACCAACTTTCTGTGACTCATGCACTAGCACACATAGCTGGGGGGCAGCAGGGTAGCATGGTGGTTAGCATAAATGCTTCACAGCTCCAGGGTCCCAGGTTCGATTCCCGGCTGGGTCACTGTCTGTGTGGAGTTTGCACGTCCTCCCCCTGTGTGCGTGGGTTTCCTCCGGGTGCTCCGGTTTCCTCCCACAGTCCAAAGATGTGCGGGTTAGGTGGATTGGCCATGCTAAATTGCCCGTAGAGTCCTAATAAAAGTAAGGTTCAGGGGGGGTTGTTGGGTTACGGGTATAGGGTGGATACGTGGGTTTGAGTAGGGTGATCATGGCTCGGCACAACATTGAGGGCCGAAGGGCCTGTTCTGTGCTGTACTGTTCTATGTTCTATGTTCTATAGGTCTCTCTGCACAGCGGCATGCTTTAATATTTTATCGTTTAAATAATAATCCTGTTTGCTGTTATTCCTACCAAAATGGATAACCTCACATTTGTCAACATTGTATTCCATCTGCCAGACCCTTGCCCATTCACTTAACCTATCCAAATCCCTCTGCAGACTTCCAGTATCCTCTGCACTTTCGCTTTACCACTCATCTTAGTGTCATCTGCAAACTTGGACACATTGCCCTTGGTCCCGAACTCCAAATCATCTATGTAAATTGTGAACAATTGTGGGCACAACACGGATCCCTGAGAGACACCACTAGTTACCGATTGCCAACCAGAGAAGCACCCATTAATCCCCACTCTTTGCTTTCTATGAATTAACCAATCCTCTATCCATGCTATTACTTTACCCTTAATGCCATGCATCTTTATCTGATGCAGCAACCTTTTGTGTGGCACCTTGCAAAGTCTTTCTGGACATCCAGATAAACCACATCCATTTTCTCCCGGTTATCTACTGCACTGGTAATGTCCTTAAAAAAAAATCCACTAAATTAGTTAGGCATGACCTGCCCTTTATGAACCCATGCTGCGTCTGCCCAATGGGACAATTCTATCCAGATGCCTCGCTATTTCTTCCTTGATGATAGATTCCAGCATCTTCCCTACCTACCGAAGTTAAGCTCACTGGCCTATGATTCCCTGCTCCTCTGCCTACCTCCTTTTTAATCAGTGGTGCCACGTTTGCTAAATTTCCAATCCACCGGGACCACCAGAGTATAGTGAATTTGTGGTAAATCATCATTTGTGTATCTGAAATTTCCCTAGCCATCTCTTTTAGCACTCTGGGATGCATTCCATCAGGGCCAGGAGACTTGTCTACCTTAGCCCCATTAGCTGCCCATGACTACCTCCTTAGTGATAACAATCCTCTCAAGGTCATTATAAGGTCCTCTATCGCCATTAATATTGATTCTCTCATGTGTCCCTTAAGATCTTAATCTCCTTACCTACCCACCTTGTTTACATGAGTAAAAACGGACCTTCACAAATTAAATATTTAAAATGATCCGTCACCTGCTTATCCACCAATGTCTGAACCGGCTGCGCACTCTGTTGCACCTCGTCCATTGGATCCATTTTTTTTCCACTTTAATAAAGTCCACTGGCTTATCTTTCTTTAACGGGTCGACCTTCACCATACTTTACTCAAGCCACCAACACTGAAATATATGTTTCCAACTTTGTTATAATTAAACATTCCCATTTCATCTCTCTACCACTACCATGGAACTATTTAACCTGAAGCAACCCTTCCGTGTTATCTTCAACAAAACTTTCTCTGCCTGGACTACGTGAGGATCTTCATTTTCCCAGTTTCTGTTCTTCACAGATTGAAATTGATATCGAAAATTGATATTGATATTTGTGAAATAATTCAAAACATCTGCTATTTCTGCTGCCTGTCTAGCATTTTAAACCCTTTGCACTTCCACATGAGTTCTCATTACTGCGGAAGTGAATCTTTAAATTAGTCAAAAATAATCACAGCCTGCAGCAGCATGGTGGTTGCAGTGGTTAGCACTGGGACTGCGACGTGGAGGACCCGTGTACGAATCCGGCCCTGAGTCTCTGTCCGTGTAGTTTGCACATTCTCCCCTCTCTGCGTGGGTTTCACTCCAACAACCCAAAAAATGTGCAGGTTAGGTAGATTGGCCATGCTAAATTGAAATGAATGGATTTGTTTATTGTCAAGTGTACCAAGGTACAGTTGAAAAGTATTTTTCTGTGAGAACCTCAGCAGATCATTAAGTATAAGGAAGTAAAGGGACAAAAGAAAATACATATAGGACAACACAAGTTACACAATGTAACTAGATAACACCGGCATTGGATGAAACACACAGGGTTGTAGTGTTAATCAGATTAGTCCATAAGAGGGTAGTTTAGGAGTCTGGTAACAGTTGTCCCTTAATTGAAAAAATAATAATTGGGTACTCTAACTAATCTTAAAAAAATAATCGTAGCCTGATAATTGTCATATGTCTGGTCTATTTTTAATGCCCCTTTCAAATTTATTTTGTTTAATTCTTTATACATCTGACCTGGATCTTTTCTTTTGTTTCTAAACTTCTGTCTATAGACTTCTGGGACCAGCTTGTGTGCACTTAATATTGCTTTTCTCGCCACATCGCAATCGCTCGATACCTCCACTAATTGTGATGCAAATACTTCACGAACTCTACATACTAACTTTGTTTGAACGAACAATATCCACATGGTATTGGCTGATACAATTCTTTCCCGAATTCTCAAATTAAATTTAAAAAGCTTCCACATTTATTATATGTGGCAACAATTCTGTGCGCACGGGATCAGTATTGTCTGTGTTCATGGGTTGCTGGAGAGGTGTTGTTTAATAAGCTCGTGGGATGTTGAAGAACTTTTTCCCATACTGGTCCATCTGGTGGCGGGATACAGTATTCCCCAAAGTGAGTGAATGGTCACAATAATCCTTGTAGACTGCACTCTGAATAAAATCACTCTCAAACAGGGTCTAGACTGCAACATCCCACGACAGGAAGCAGGAGAGGTTAGTGGACCAGGCTGTCCCAATAGAGGCAAATTTACCAGGACATCTCAAGGGAGGCAAATGTATTGGGACGTCCCGATAGAGGTGAATGGACTGGGACATCCCAGAAGAAAATGAACGGTCTGAGATGCTGTGAGGGAGGTGATTGAACCAGTATGCCCCGGGAGAACTGAATTGGTGATGTCATTGCTGAGCTTCTGAAATTGAAGCTAAGGGAAGCTGAAACTTCACAGGAATTGACCCCCAGGCAGGGCAGGGTTCGCGTACATGAATAAATCGAACACATGGACAGATATGCCCCCCAACCTATACCCCGAGTCAATGCCCAAACTGTGATGCTTTCTTCTCTTTCCCTCTCTGTTATGCCGCTCTCCTTGACTCGCTCTTGTTCGCTGTTCTGCTTTTCTCTCACTTGTGACCCTCTCTCCCATGCATGCACTGATTGCATCACTGAACATATTACAATGCCAGACCAGACACCAACAGTGGCTAGAATGCTGGACAAAACCTTGATATTATATTTTACATTTCTAACAATGTGAGGAAAGAAGACATTGCTTCAGGAGTTATTTCACGAAAAATAGGGATCGGGTAGATTAAAATGAACTTCATGACTAACACAGTAGGCAAATGTTTTTAACATCACAAAAGAAAACAACTTATATTGTCCCCTTAAAGAATGCTAAACACTGCGGTGTCCCGTAACTGTTAACTGCTATTTTTATTCCTGCTCAAACAACAACGACAGAAAACACATATCGCAACTATCAACCCACAGTTCAATACAATTCGGACTCAGGGATGCTGCATATCTTCCAAAGATGAACCAGGCAACGTGCCTTAATGACTACCGTCCGGTGGCACTGACTTCAGTCATAATGAAGTGCTTCGAGAGGCTGATCATGAAGTGTATCACATCCGTACTCCGGAACACCTTGATCCACTTCAATTTGCATACCGCTGCAACCAGTCCACATCAGACGCCATTTCCCTGGCCCCACACTCATCCCTACAGCATCTCCAAAACAAGGACTCTGACATCAGACTCCTATTAATTCACTACAGCTCCGCCTTCAACACCATAATCCCAGCCAAGCTCATATCAAAGCTCCAAAACCTAGGACTTGGCTCTCCACTCTGCAACTGGATCCTCGATTTTCTGACCAACAGACAAGAATCAGTAAGAATGAACACAAACACCTCCTCCACAACGGTCCTCAATCTCCGGGCCCGACAAGGCTACATAGTTAGCCCCCTACTCTACAGCCTGTACACACACAACTGTGTGGCAAAACTTGGTTCCAACTCCATCAACAAGTTTGCTGATGATATGACCAGAGTGGGCCGGATCACGAATAACGACGAGTCAGAATATAGGAGGGAGATAGAGAACCTATTGGAGTGGTTTAACGGCAACAATCTCTCTCTCAATGCTGGCAGAACTAAAGAGCTGGTCATTAACTTCAGGAAGCAAAGTCTGTCAGCATCACGGCGCCAAGGTGGAGATGGTTAGCAGTTTTAAATTCCTAGGGGTGCACATCTCCATAAATCTGTCCTGATCCACACACGTCGACGCTATAACCAAGAAAGCACAACAGCGCCTATACTTCCTCAGGAAACCAAGGAAATACTGCATGTCCACATTAACCCTTACCAACTTTTACAGATGCACCATAGAAAGCATCCTGTCAGGCTGCATCACAGCCTGGTATGGCAACTGCTCGGCCCAAGACCGCAAGAAACCTCAGAGAGTCGTGAATACTGCCCAGTTCATCACAAGAACCTGCCTCCCATCCATTGACTACATCTACACCACCCACTGCCTGGGAAAAGCGGGCAGCATAATCCAGGACAACTCCCACTCGGCTTACTCACACTTCTAACTTCTTCCATCGGCAGGAGATACAGATGTCTGAGAACACGCACGAACAGACTCAAAAACAGCTTCTTCCCCACTGTCACCAGACTCCTAAATAGAACATAGAACAGTACAGCACAGAACAGGCCCTTCGGCCCTCAATGTTGTGCCAAGCCATGATCACCCTACTCAAACCCACGTATCCACCCCATACCCACAACCCAACAACCCCCCCCCCCCCTTAACCTTACTTTTATTAGGACACTACGGGCAATTTAGCATGGCCAATCCACCTAACCCGCACATCTTTGGACTGTGGGAGGAAACCGGAGCACCCGGAGGAAACCCACGCACACAGGGGAAGGACGTGCAGACTCCACACAGACAGTGACCCAGCCGGGAATCGAACCTGGGACCCTGGAGCTGTGAAGCATTTATGCTAACCACCATGCTACCCTGCTGCCCAAATGAACCTCTTATTGACTGACCTCATTAACACCACACCCTGTATGCTTCATCCGATGTCAATGCTTATGTAGTTACATTGTATATCTTGTGTTGCCCTATGGTGGAGTTGCAGATAGCGAGGAGGACTGTCAGAGAATACACCAAAATATAGATAGATTGGAGAGTTGGGCAGAGAAATAGCAAATGGAGTTCAACCCAGGCAAATGCGAGGTGATGCATTTTGCAAGATCAAATTCAAGAGCGGACTATATGGTCAATGGAAGGGTCTTGGGGAAAATGGATGTACAGAGAGATCTGGTTCAGGTCCATTGTACGCTGAAGGTGGTAATGCAGGTGGATAGAGTGGTCAAGAAGGCATACAGCATGCTTGCCTTCATCGGAAGGGGTATTGAGTATAAGAGTTGACAGGTCATGTTACAGTTGTATAGGGCTTTGGTTCGGCCACGTTTGGAATACTGCGTGCAGTTCTGGTCACCACATCACCAGAAGGATGTGGATGCTATGGAGAGGGTGCAGAGGAGATTCACCATGATGTTGCCTGGTATGGAGGGTGCTAGCTATGAAGAAAGGTTGAGAAGATTAGGATTGTTTTCTTTGGAAAGACGGAGGTTGAGGGGGGACCTGATTGAGGTCTACAAAATTATGAGTGGTATGGGCAGGGCGGATAGCAACAAGCTTTTCCCAAGAGTAGGGGTGTCAGTTACAAGGGGTCACGATTTCAAGGTGAGAGGGGGAATGTTTAAGGGAGATGTGCGTGGAAAGTTTTTTACGCAGAGGGTGGTGGGTGCCTGGAACGCTTTACCAGCAGAGGTGGTAGAGGCGGGCACAATAGCATCCTTTAAGATGCATCTGTACAGGTATATGAACGGGCGGGAACAGGTTTAGATAAAGGATCTGGATCGGCGCAGGCTAGGCGGGCCGAAGGGCCTGTTCCTGTGCTGTAATTTTCTTTGTTCTATTATGTATTTTCTTTTATTCCCTTTTCTAATAATCTGTTGAGCTGCTTGCAGAAAAATATGTTTCACTCTACCTAGGTTCACGTGACAATAAACAAATCCAATCCAATCCAGTCCAGTCCCTGAGACTGTTTAAAAGAAAAGTCCTGAATCCTGTCAGAACCATATTTAAATTTGAGCTGCATTTCTTCACAAGCTGCACATCAGCTTCTTTCAGTTCATCTTAAAATCAGACAATTCTGAACTGCTTGGAAAGAAACTATTAATCTGCCTGCAGACATCAATTTAACTGTACTCCAGTGCTAGCAAATGCTTGACTTCTTCTCACAACTCCATCTGAAATTCAACTAAACTGCTGTTCTGCAAAATTCCGTACACCTGAAGCCCTCCCAATAATTACATCATCTTATCAAGCTGATATCTAATTAACTCCATAGACCCTCCTCCGAGGGTCTCTGCTTTATCCAAACACGAGAACATTATTCCAAACGTATTTATGTACCATACTTGCACACCTGGCTCCAAACCTTTCAAACCAGGATTATTTAAAACATGACTGCAGCAGACTCAAACCCAGTCTTTTAACTATTACTGCACCAGATACCAATACTACAATACATTCCAACTTCCTATATAATTCACACACATCCTCGCTACCTTCGATGCTGTGGGTGTTCTGCTTCTGACCTGCTGTAAACACATCCGGGGCTGCACATCCTACACTGACGTTGCCATTTTGAAAGCTTCCGAGCATAAATAATATTATTCCAACACTAGAAATCTTTGTCACACATTTGTCTGTGGGGGAGCAGTTTTCTATTAGAGATGTCACCCTGCAATATCCACATAAGTTCAGGAATGAATTTTCAGTGAGTGATGGATCACAATTCCTCCAGATTACTTCCCATAATATCCAAAAGGATGTTCAGGTAGTCGGAATCTGGGGAAATTAGATGTTTACATTCCCATTAAGCTGTGTGAAAACTCCAGCTTTGCGTGCCGTTTACTGGGTTCTGTTTGACTCGAGAAATCCCAACCAGGGAGAAATGACCTGTAAGTTGGGTATTTGTTCCAGGGTGGTGCAGTACCCTGGGAGTCAGGTCAGGTGACCTGGGAATGAATGAGGAGGATGCTGTGTGAGAATATGGGCTCGATGGAAGTCTTGCTCGAAGAACCGGCACTGCATCAAAGTTTCGAAACAGGCAAACATAAGACATCTGTCACCCCCGATATACTCCCAAACCCCATCCGCGCCAAACATTATCCCAACCACTCACCCCAAAATTATCTAATACGATCCCAGTTGATCTGGAAACTGGACGGATAGTTTCCAGAATGAACCCTTCCTCATAATATCATAAATTGTAACCAAACATGGAGTGACAGAATCATACGACCGTTAATTATTTTTAACAAAAATAACATTGGTTTTGTTTGGTTTTAAACACTGGTTTCGCACAGTGGGATAAATCGCTGACAGTGTAATGCAGAACAATGCCAACAGTGCGGGTTCAATTCCCGTACCAGCCTCTCCGAATAGGTGGCGGAATGTGGCGACTAGGGGCTTTTCACAGTAACTTCATTGAAGCCTACAATAAGCGATTAATTAATTAACATTGATTCAACATGAAAAATGGATTATAATCTTTCTTTATTTTAGCAATCACACAAAGGTTTAAGGTTAATACAGATGACAAAATATGTTTGGAGCTACTCTGGTCTCATCAGCAAAGATAGCATCTGTGGATTTCTCCTCATATTCCCCCCAGATGATTGTCATAAGAACTTCCAACCTCCAGTCCTAAAATAAACCTTCAAATCTTCCCCCGTCCTAACATTTCCATTTATTGTTTGCATTCCGAAATCCAGTCATATTTTACAAATGAGACTTTCCACAGAGCTGTCGCTCCACTTTTAACAGTGACTCCATTCCACGATGTTGTGCAAGCTTGTTTATCATTGCGTTGCCTTGACTGCCTTACATTCTTACACAAATTTGATATCCAGCCAATGCATTCTTCCGCAATAACTTTGAAATTTGCTTCCTTGACGGTAGTTTGACATTCCAAGTTTTTGGAACACTTTAAAAACATCTCTCCTAGCTTTATCACCAACCGATTCCTTCTCAGTGTTTTAGTTGAATGAGCATTACCCTGTTCTGCTTCCCATTCCTCTTTGTTCCTTTAAGCTGCGTGGAAACTTTTCTTAATTTCTTTGGTTCTTTCTTAACAAACTGTTCTTTAGATTTCTGGCACTGGCTGTCTTAACCAGTACCCCATTATATGTTTTTTCTTAGAACAAAACTGAGAGCAATAAAATTCATTCTTCACACCGTAACTCTCTAAACACACAATCGAATCCCTGTTGGAACTGAGACCAATCCGCACACAAACAAACACACTTTTCCAGCATGAATTCTAACTCTAGCTTTGTTTCCAAACACAGAAACTTCAAATTAAGTCCACCTAAAAATGATTCTTATTTCTAACATGGTAGCATCGTGATCAGCGCTATGACTTCACAACGCGAGAGTCCCAGGTTCAATTACCACTTGGGTCACTGGCTGTGTGGAGTCTGCACGTTCTTCCCCTGTCTGCGTGGGTTTCCTCAGGGTGCTCCGCTTTCCTCCCAAAAGTCCCACAAGACGTGTTGTTAGGTAACTTGAACATTGTCAATTCTCCCTGTGTCCCAGGACAGCTGCCAGAATGTGGCGACTAGTGGTTTTCACAATAACTTCATTGCAGTGCTCACGCAAAGGTGGAGGCAGATATGATTTCTATGGTCAGCTTCACCTGTGAAATGTGCAAAAATCAACCCAGCCCATTCTTGATACCAGGAATTGAGGTGCTGTGGTCAGGGGGCGGGACATCTGGATTCAACCCGCTTCAGACATTTTCCTCACGATGCAGAAGCTTTCTGTCATGGCAAAGATCCTGGCACAAAAGGATGGCGATACCTCGTTATAAAACGGGAGGGTAGATTCGAGGAATAAGTGATAGAGAGAGGGATCCTAATGCCTTATTTGACTCCACCGGTCATGTGAAGTGAACTGTCCTGTGCCAGAGGCATGTTCAGAAGCAGATGTCTCTGTTCTGGGCTGCTGCTACAGAAGGTACAGGCGCAAAGACCGGAGACAGAATCTGCCTCATTTCATTCAAAGTTTCATTGCCTCACTACAGAAGCTGACAAAGAGCACCATTCTGCTGCTGCAGAATCTCAGTGTTTCTTTGCGGACGATTTTGAAGAACTTCGTTGTGTGTTTTCAGATTATGGCTAACATCCGTTTTAAATTGAGCTAACGTTTTCTGAAGCAGATTAGGAATAGCCTGATAATTCTCTGTATTTTGAATCTCTTAATAATATAAGTGCTAAAAAAGCTTCAGGTCATAATTTTCTTCAACAGCAGGATGGGCAAGACATTGTCCGTGTGCCTGTGGGAGATGGCGGAAATTCTGCTCCCAAACCTGTAAGTTCCTCATTTCCAGAAGTTTCTGAGCAACACATAGAACATAGAACAGTACAGCACAGGCCCTTCGGCCCTCGATGTTGTGCCGAGCAATGATCAGCCCACTTAAACCCACGTAACCCGTAACCCAACAATCCCCCCATTAACCTTACACTACGGGCAATTTAGCATGGCCAATCCACCTAACCCGCACATCTTTGGACTGTGGGAGGAAACCGGAGCACCCAGAGGAAACCCACGCACACACGGGGAGGACGTGCAGACTCCACACAGACAGTGACCCAGCCGGGAATCGAACCTGGGACCCTAGAGCTGTGAAGCATTGATGCTAACCACCATGCTACCGTGAGGCCCCTAGCAGCGAGAGCATCACAGACTGCCTCCTTCGCACAAGCCTAAATGTTTAACGTTAACTCACCATACGACCCACCAGTCAGACATCTTCCACTCCTGACACTCCTCTCACTCCTCCACTGTACATGCTCTGCCACATGGCTGTGGGATATTCACCTCCGTACCTTCCTCATCAGCCCTTACAGGAATTTTGGACGTTGCTTCCAACTCTTTTCCATCACAATGATGTGTCCATAGACACCTGTGTGTCTGGAAGTGGAAGACAATCATACTTATTATCTTTTGCCACGAAAATTAAATGTACTGGAAGAGAATGTTCTGCTGCACAGGGGAATTCCACCCCCTCCGTGCCCACACTCTACCATTCTTCCAGTCTCTCTTCGGGTAATTACAATTCCCAACTCTCACACCCTCTTTGTCCTGTAGATTAACACAATATGCCGGAAAATGGTAACAAATGTTAACTTCTACTGCCTGCCCACTATTTGAAGTCTATAAAATATCGAACAATGTAACACGTCCTTTCCTGTTTCTCACCCCTAACCATATAGATTCTTATTCATGAACTACATTTCGTTCAAGCGCTATGATACAATTTATGACCAATACTTCTACACCTTCCCATTTTACCCACTCTCTTTGTACTAAAAAACTTATGGCACGTGATGTTAACCAACCAGTCGTGTGCTGACTTAAGCCAGGTTTCTTTCAATGCTACGCTGTCATATACCCCGGAGCAATTTCTGTCTCCAGTTCCCCAATTTAGCTCCCTCAATCTACATCCATAGAAATGAACTCTGCACTTATCTTTCTTGCCTTTGAAGGACGACAATTTTGTTGTTCATTGTCAACAGTTAAGTCTTCCACCACTTCTTTTTCCCTATTCCCATCTTCTCTCCTTTGTCGTTACTGGTGCTTCTAAAACTAGGACATGAGTCAACCCACCCCCTACCTTTCAACTTTAAGTCCAACCCCACTACACTATTTACTCATCAGCCAGGTTTGCTATCCCATTTCGGCTCAATTGAATTCTACCTCTTCTGAACAGCTTTCTCCATTCTCCAACTGATTACTATGCTCCAAAATCTAAACCCCTACCATCTACATCATCCCTCAAACCTTGCATTTGCCTCGCAGATTGGCCTTTGGCTAAATGATAATGCTCGTGGCGCAGACAGACAAGGCTGATGCATTTGCAAGAATCTTCATCCAGAAATGATGAGTGGATTTTCTATTTTGATTTCCTCCGGAGGTCCCCAGCAAGACAGATGTCTTCAACCAATACCGTTCAATCCACTTGATCCCAAGAAACGGCTGAAGGCACTGGATACTACGAAGGCTATGGACTCTGACAATTTTACGGCAACAGTAGTAGAGACGTGCACATCAGAACTTGCTGCACCCCCTAGACAAGATGTTCCATCTGAGTTACAACACTGCGTCGATCCGGAGCTATGGGAAATTTCTGATATGTATTATCTCCTCCAAAAGAGGATCTAACCATCGTTCCTTGACAGTCAATGGCAATACCATCACCAAATCCCCCACAATTAGCATTCTGGAAGTTACCATTGATTAGACAATGATCCATGGAACGCTTTGCCAGCGGGTCGTAGGGGCGGGCACGATAGCATCATTTAAGATGCATGTTGACAGATATATGAACGGGCGGGGAATAGAGGGATGTAGACCAGGGAAAATAGGGCACAGGTTTAGATAAAGGATCTGGATCGGCGCAGGCTGGGAGGGCCGAAGGGCCTGTTCCTGTGCTTTTATTTTCTTTGTCCTTTGTTTGTTCTAATAGATAGATTGATAGAGAGATATATGGATAGCTACATACACAGACAGACAGATATATAGATAAATAGATAGTTAGATATATAGATTGATAGATAGATAGATAGATGAATTGATGGACAGATGAATTGTTCGATAGAGTGAGAGATAGGTAGTTGGATAAAGAGATTGCTTGATAGACAGATAGACTCATACTGTGGCTACCAGAGTGGGTTAAAGTGTAGGAATCCAATGGCAAGTAACTCACTTCCTGATCCTCCAAAGCCAACTTTATGCAAGCCAACTGTCAGGAGTGCACTGGAATACTCTAGATGAGTACAACTCCAGCAACATTCAAGAAGCTCGACACCATCCAGGACAAAGCAGCTCCTTTGGTTACTGCCCCATCAACAAACACTGAATCCCTCCCCTGCCGATGAACCGTTGCAACATGTGTACCATCTACAAGATGCACTGCAGGAAGACACCAAGTTTCCTTAGGCAGCACATTCCAAAGCCACGACGCAACCATCGTCAAGGACAAGAGCAGCAGAGACCTTTGAATCCCACCACCTGGAGGTTCCCCTCCAAATCACTCACCACACCTTGGAAATACATTGCCGTTCCTTCACAATGGTTGAGTAAAAATCCTGGAGTCCCCTGTGTAAGAGCACTGAGGGTATACCTACAAATCAGAGGACTGAAGCAGTTCAAGAAGGGAATGCACCATCGCCGTAACAAGGGCAACTAGGGATGGGCAATGAATGCTGGCCTAACCAGTGGCGCCCACATCCGGTAATATTTTTTTTTAATTGTACTCCAGGTATTGTTTAAGGCGGTTTCCTCTCAAAGAGGCTTACAATTCCAAGAAACATTTGCTACTTTTAGGATAATATTTGATAAGACTTGACAGATATATCAATGCATAATTTTCTGATTTGTTATTTAATACGCTGATTGCTGTCTAACCCTGGATAACTATATATCAGTCGGGAACAGGAGCCGGTGCTAATCACATGCGACAGAAATGTACAGAGATCAGGGTCAAGAACTTGTACCGATTCCCCTCTCAAACCCAGGATAACTGTACAGCGATAATGAGCAGGAACCAGGGTTGATTCTTCCTTCTAACCTGAATCATTGTATGGAGATTAGGAGCATGAACCTGTGCTGATTCCTCTCTTTAACCCAGGATAGAGGCGTATAGAGATGAGGAGCAGGAAATCCAGCTGGTTATCTGTTGAGAACTCATATCATGAATCTGTCCTTTTAATGCATTATTTGATGTTCGGTTTTCTTACTTCCTGGTTCACTGTTCCTTAATGTTATCAGTAGCTCCCTGAATATTGAACAATATTTCATTCTATTTTCGGTTGTTGATTACTTCTCGCAAAAAATATATTCCATTATGTGTCAGAATTTAGTACTGTCATTCAGATGTTTTGTGTTATTCAATGCTGATTATTTTGCAGTAAAAACCGACTTCAACACAAAATCAGTCACGTGAATGATAATTAAGTTCATACATGAGTTCAGGCACAAAGTTCCACATTTTACCGTGAACGCCATGAAACTTCAGCTGCTGCTCCCAAACTCGTGTATAATTATAACATTTATTCCCCGTCTATGCAGTCAACTTGGTCGTGATTGTGATCCTTTCTCGGGGCAAGTGCGGACTCTCCAAATGTGTCACTTACTACCTGATGGCGATGGCAACGGCGAATCTTTTGGTTGTTATCTTCGATCTGATACTGAGACAAATTCCAGGTCTTTATTGGGTTGAGTTTTATTTTCTGAAGTCCATTCCTCTGTGTAATATCCATGCTGCTCTAATTTATGCCATCACAGATTGTTCAGTCTGGTTCACTGTCCTAATTATCTTTGATCGATTTGTCGACATTTGTTGCCAGAAGCTGAAATCGAAATACTGCAAAGAGAAAACAGCAGCTATAGTGATAGGAGTAGTGATTGTGCTGAGCTGTCTCAAGAACATTTTCTGGTATTTTATGTACACCAGTGAATATCAGCTCAGCAATGAACTCTCGTTTTGTTACGTAAATCAAAATGTTCCTTTTCTGCTGCCGTGGGGAGCAATTGAACTTGTTCATTATGTCTCCACACCATGTGTCCCATTTATCTTGATTGTACTATTCAATGTTTTAACCGTCAGACACATCAGAGCTGACAACAGAGATCGCCAAAGACTGTGGGGCCACCGCAGTGTAGAGAAGCAAAATGACCCAGAGATGGAAAACCGGAAAAAATCCATCATAACCATGTATATTATATCATGGAATTTTCTAGTGTTATGGGCTGTTTATCTGATTTACTCTATCGATTACCAAATTACATCATTGGGCTACCGTTCTGTAAAAGTACCCATCGCAATTGGGAAACTCGGATTGATACTGCAGCTTCTAAGTTGCTGCACCAATACTTGTATTTGTACAATGACGCAAACTAAATTCAGAGAGGAGTTGAAGAAGATGATAAAATACCCTGTGGTTGCTTTGTTAAATCACCTGCTCAAATTGTTCTTTCGTGTGAAGAGAAGGGTTCCCTTTACAAAATAAACTTTTTCAATTCTGTCTACTCCAAAGCAACTACATCTGATACAAATGTTTCTAAATTAAAACGGCCCAGATACATTTCGACAGGTTGACAAATAAACAAACGAGTCCATAAATGTAAATAATAAATAAAATAATGGGAAGAGTATCAACTGAATTCCAGTTTTGAAGCATTGCCAGAGGTGATAGAAGACTTTGGTTTAAAGAAGGGTTCAGAATCCTGGGAGTGAAGCTGAACAGGTGGAGGAAGGTTCATGTTGCTACATTAAGACAGAGGATAATAAATCTGTGCAATTATTAACCTCAGAGAGCTGTAGAACTGGAGTCATTAAATATGCTCAAGGATGAGATACATAGATTTTTAATCAGCAAGGGAATCAAGGGTAATTGGGATAAGTCAGAAGAGTCGAGTTGAGGATTATCAGATCAGTCATGATCTCATTGAGTGATTGAGCAGAATCTATAGGCATAATGGTATACTTCTGCCCCGATGCCTCATGGTATTCTGGCCTAATATTTCTGTGGAGGCTTCCCCAGGTAGAGGGGGCATTGATGGGTTGTTTAAAGAATGTATCTCGGGATAGAATGTTCTACAGAGTGAAGAGAGGTGGCGAGGGATGGCTTGAAGTGAAGCTAATATTAGGGGTGGGATTTTCCATTTGCCGACGTCAAAATCATGTTGGGCGATTGGGTGGAGAATCCTTTTGATGCTGCAATCGAAGCCAGCTCCTGTTTTCAAATGCTCTGCACCTCCAAAACGGCATCATCGGTGAGTACACTGCAAACCATTGGGACGGCCTCAGGATGTAACCTCATGGTCTTCCCCGATCCTGCGCCCCCGATGGACCGACTTCCCGCCTGCATGAGACACATGAGCTCTGAGTTTTTATCAACCTCGCATGGCGGCTACTGACTGTGTCCAGCACCACTGCAATGGGGGAGAACCATTCCGCTGGCCGGCGATGCTTCGGTGGGAACTGGGGGAGACTTGTGGGGGTGATGCAGGGGTTATGAGGGTGTTACATTGGAGCACTTTCTTCCAGGCCGGGTCCTCGCGGTATTCATCTGAGGTAGGAGCTGCGCTCCAAAAGCTAGTGATTCAAAACAAACCTGTTGGACTATAACCTGGTGTTGTAAGACTTCTTACTGTGCCCACCCCAGTCCAACGCCGGTATCTGCACATCGTGCTTTTACGTGGTGCAGCTGCTTGCCCCCCACTGGGCAGAGCATCTTTGCAGTGGCACAGCAAACTTTGCATCCTGAAACGAGACACTTCCTCCTGACATAGCCTCAAAATCTGAGAATCCAGTCCAATGTCCGAGTATTTGAAGGGAATGGAGGTCAAGAGGGTCTCGGGTGACGGCCAAGCAGAATTAAGAGCGAACAGGGGGCGGGAGGGTTATCTTTGAAACTGTTGGTGTTGATGCAGCATGGAGAGTGAGAGGTATCAAATCTATGATTGGAACAGGATCTGTAGCTTGACCAATCAACATTCCTTTTAAAATCAAGTGGAGGGGAGGTGAGTTAGAGAAAGGATAAGCCATGGGGTAAAGGTCTCGTGGACAGACTCTGTCCCTGTTGTACAGAAGGGAAGAGGGAGAGGAGTAGAGCATTAGTCATTGGCAGCTCCATAGTTAGGGGGACAAGTAGGAGATTCTGTGGGAACGAGAGAGACTCACAGTCGGTGTGTTTCCTCCCAGGTGCCAGGGTCCGTGATGTCTCGGATCGTGTTTTCGGGATCCTTAAGGGGGATGGGGAGCAGCCCCAAGTCATGGTACACATAGGCACCAAAGACATAGGTAGGAAAAGATGCAAGGAATGTAAGGAAGGTATTCAGGGAGCTATGGTGGAACCTTAGAGCTAGAACAGAGCTATTATCTCTGGTTGTTACCCGTGCCACGTGCTAGTGAGACGAGGAATAGGGAGAGAGAAACGTTGATCACGTGGCTACAAGGATAGTCCGGGAGGGGTGGATTCAGATGCCTGGCTAATTGGGGCTCATTCTGGGGTAGGTGGGACCTCTACAAATGGGATGGTCTACACCTGAACCAGAGGTGTACCAATATCCTGGGGGGGGGGGGGGGGGGGTGGAGGCGGGAATTTGCTAATTCTCTTTGGAACAGTTTAAACTAATTCAGCAGGGGGATGAGAACCTCAATTGCAGCTCCAGTGTACAGGAGGTTGAGAGTAGTGTGGTCATAAGTAAGGTTTCAAGGTCTCAGGAGTGTACCGGCAGGCAGGAAGGTGTTTGGTGTGTCTACTTCAACGCAAGTAGCATCTGGAATAAGGTGGGTGATCTTGTAGCATGGGTTTGTACCTGGGCCATTTTGGAGACATTGATAAATCAGGGACAGGAATGGTTGTTGCAGGTTCCGGGGTTTGGCTGTTCCAGTAAGCTCAGGGAAATTGGTAAAAGAGGGGGAGGTGTGGCATTGTTAGTCAAGGACAGTATTACGGAGGCAGAGAGGACGTTTGATGAAGACTCGTCTACTGAGGTAGTAAGTGCTAAGGGTAGAAACAGGAAAGGAGAGGTCACCCTGTTGGGAGTTTTCTATAGCCCTCCAAAAAGTTCCAGAGATGTAAAGGATTGCAAAGATAATTCTGGATAGGAGCGAAAGGAACAGGGTAGTTGTTATGGGGCACTTTAACTTTCCAAATATTGACTGAAAACGCTATAGTTCAACGACTTCAGATGGGTCAGTTTTTGTCCAATGTGTGCAGGAGGGTTTCCTGACACAGTTTGTAGATAGGTGAACAAGAGGCGAGGCCACATTTGATTTGGTACTGGGTAATGAACCTGGCCAGGTGTTAGATTTGGAGGTAGGTGAGTACTTTGGTGATAGTGACGACAATTTGGTTACGTTTACATTAGCGATGGAAAGGGATAGGTATATACTGCATGGCAAGAGTTAGAGCTGGGGAAAAGGCAATTATAATGCGATTAGGCAAGACTTAAGATGCATAGGATGGGGAAGGAAACTGTAGGGGATGGCAAAATTGAAATGTGGAGCTTGTTCAAGGGACAGCTACTACTTGTCCTTGACAAGCATGTACCTGTCAGGCAGGGTAGTGGTCGAGCGAGGGATCCGTGGTTTACTAAATTAGTTGAATCACTTGCCCAGAAGGAGAAGGAGGCTTATGTAAAGATGAAATGTGAAGGTTCAGTTAGGGAGGAAGGACCAAAAGAGAGAGCTAAGAGCCAAGAGGGGAGACGGGAAGTCCTTGGCAGGCAGGATCAAGGAAAACCGTAAAGCTTTCTATAGGTATGTCAGAATAAAAGAACTACTCGAGTAAGAGTAGCACCAGTCTTGGATAGTAGTGCGAAGTTATGCGTGGAGTCCGAAGAGATAGGAGATGCACTCAATGAATATTTTTCGTCAGTATTCACACAGGAAAAAGATAATGTTGTCCAGGAGAATACTGAGATGCAGGCTACTAGACTGGACAGGATTGAGGTTCATAATGAGGAAGTGTTAGCAATTCTGGAAAGTGTGAAAATATATGACCCTGGGATGGATGGGGTTTATCCAAGGATTCTCTGGGAAGCTAGGGAGGAGATTTCAGAGGGTTTGGCTTTGATCTTTATGGCGTCATTGTCTACAGGAATAGTGCCAGAAGACTGGAGAATAGCAAATGTTGTCCCCGTGTTCAAGAAGGGGAGTAGAGCCAACTCCGGTACCAATAGGTGTGAGCCTTCTGTTGTGGGCAAAGTCTTGGGAAGGATTATAAAAGATAGGATTTGTTATTATCATCTAGAAAGGAATAATCTGATGAGGGACAGTCGCCACATTATAGGAAGGATGTGGAACCATTGGAAAGGTGCAGAGGAGATATACCAGGATGTTGACTGGTATGGAAGGAAGATCTTATGAGGAAAGGCTGAGGGACTTGAGGCTGTTTTTGTTATGGAGAAGACGGTTATGAGATGACTTAATCGAGACATTCAAGATGATCAGAGGATTAGATAGGATGGATAGTGAGAGCCTTTTTCCTCGGATGGTGATGTCCAGCACGAGGGGACATAGCTTTAAATTGAGGGGAGATAGATACAGGACAGATGTCAGAGGTAGGTTCTTTACTCAGAGAGTAGTAAGGGTGTGGAATGCCCTGCCTGCAACAGTAGTGGACTCGCCAACATTAAGGGCATTTAAATGGCAATTGGATAAACATATGTATGATAATGGAATAGTGCAGATGGGCTTTAGATTGGTTTCACAGTTCAGTGCAACATCGAGGACCGAAGGACCTGTACTGCGCTGTAATGTTCCATTGATAATGTTTAAAAGTAGAAGAAGGTGAGTTGTTTTACTAAAGAGACGGCAATGGTAGAGTTCCTGAGGTTCAACGGTAAGTGAGTGATGACTAAATGTGTCCGCTGATATGAGAATAAGAGAGTGTTTGCAATCATTCGATGTTGATTCGGGAAGGGGTTGGATAGACAAATTAGTTAGTCTGTGAACGTAAAATTAGCATAGATTTGTTGGAGCAGGAGCAAAACAAATTTGATTTTGGGGTCAGTCACCAGGGGGCATTAGTTTCAGGTCCATGGGGCAAAGTTTAAGAGAGATGTGTGATGTCGTTTTTTTTAAGGCAGAGGGTGGTGAGTGTCCGGAACACGTTTCCAGGGGAGGTTGAGGCAGCAGGTACATTAACGACGTTCAAAAGACATCTTGACAAACACATGCCTAGGATGGGAATGGTGGGATACGCCACAAGGATGTGCTGAGGGATTTTGGCAAAGATTGGTGTCATGACTGGTATAGGCTTGGGGGGGGGGGGGGGGGGGGGGGGTCAAAGGGCCTGTTCCTGTGCAGTATTGTCCTTTGTTCTTGCTGGGAAGTTGTTAGCGGTTGCGGAAGAATGAGGGTGACTATTGAAGGATGCAGCACGGCTCCATAATTAGATATTTGACGAAGTAAATGAGGACCCGGACGTTAACAGAGGTTATTTCTCCCGAAACTGCCAGAGGAGTGGAATTTCACCCAAAAACGCTGGTTCATCAACCGGAGGCCGATCAGCAAAACCAGATTAAAGGAAATTGATTCAGTGAATGGACACGGTAATGATTTTCAATCCGGGGACAAGTGGTGAAGGAGACTTTATTCCTGAAATTAACAAAGTAACAGGGACAGAATCAAGTTCGAGGATTCAAGCCAACTGCAACAAAAACTGGTGTGTATGTAGCGTCTATCACGTTCATAATCGTCACAAACCACTTCAACAGGGCATTGCAATGAAAAAACGACATAGCTACAGATAAGGCGAGGTGAAAAAAGTCTGTTTAAACGCACGTTTAAAATCGAAGTGGTAAAATTGAAAGTTGCGAGAGTGAATGCCAGAGCCTAGCACCTGATCAATGCAAACAGTGGGGAACACTTACACTAACGCTGTCAGAAGATCAGAATTAAATGAGCTGACACATCTCTGAATACGGTGAGGATGGACGAGGTTGCAGAGATAAGAAGGAGTGTGACAGGACTAAGAGTTTTAAAATCCAGGCCTTGATTTGCAGAGAGATACTGTCGGTCAGGGAGCACAACGGCGGTGTTCGAGGTACTAGGTACAAATGAAGGCAAGAGGAATAGTGTTTTATATAATTTAAGTGTATCACCTGTGGAATTCCAGTTACGGTGTGTTTTCCCAATTGTAAACTATATTGACTGTTTGAAGTTAAAATAAAATAATGCAAACATTAAACGTTCTCAGTTTTCTGTTTTATTCATGTTAACCAATGTCATGCTGTTACTCAGGTGAACCACAGAATCCCTATAGTGCAGAAGGTGGCTATTCGGCCTATTGTGTCTTCATCGACCCTCCGAGTACCCAGGCCCACACCCCCTATCCTTTGGACACTTGGGGGCAATTTACCATGACCAATCTACCAAACCTCCACATTGTTGGGCTGTGGGAGGAAACCGGAGCACCCGAAGGAAACGGATGCAGAAATGGCGCCAATGTACAAACTCTACACAAGATCGTGGTCGAACCCGGTCCCCGGCGATGTGAGGCGAGTCACTGTGCATCCATGGAATTGCCATTTTGTACTAATTAAATTTCATATTTTGCTTAAATGTTTTGCTCTTTGAGTTTTCACACGTTTTTCGTTTTTCTTTTTCTTAATTCTTCCCACAGTTTTGAAGTATTTACACGTCATTTTAACATTTTTGTATTTTGAATTATACGCTAACATGTTTCAATATTATTCGACAGGAATAATATTCACTTCCCTCACATTTCCTCCTTTTTACTGTATTTTTCATTCTGAATTATTCTCGTATTCTTCATGCATTCACTAATTTTTGATCAGAGTTTTCCTCACTTATCACTTCCAAACCTTTATCACATTTTCCAGGCTATGAAATTTCCAAACCATTTGCACAGATTCAGTTTCCATTTTACCTACTCTCTGAAACGTTCACATGTTTTGAACTCGTGAACTCTGAAGCAGATTTTCTTATTTTACATTGATTTTTCTCATTCTTTTCTCACATATTTGCCTCTTTGAATTTTCCACATTAACACAATTTTTCACTCTTGAAAAGTCGTTACGTTTATATGATTGGGTTGGACTGGATTTGTTTATTGTCACGCGTACCGAGGTACAGTGAAACGTATTTTTCTGTGAGCAGTTGAACAGATCATTTGTTTTCTAACTCCGGACTCACACTCAGCAGAACCTCCTTGTGATGTTCCAATGTGATAAAAGGAGTTCTATATGATTGAGGATCAGACATAAGATTCATTGAAAGACTTGAACACAAACGAAGAACAACCATTAACAGCAGCCAGAGGAAGCGGAAAAGATGGAAAGATTCAGACCGGACAAATTACAAACTGTGGAACATGATCCACGACCTTACATTTGATATATTCAAAAAGTCAAGCGATATAGAGGAAATCACATTAGCAACATTTTTGAATTGTTCGTGAGGTGGTAGTATTAGCAACATGGCCAGAAACGTTTCCAGCCGCAATTAGTCTTGAAACGGTCCTTTTAGTTTATGTACACCCGAGTTGATATCAATGATATTGATGCTGCGATAGCGAAGAAACAACAGTATAGTTCCGAGTCAGATTGCTGTGTGGCTTGGAAGGGGATCTGCAGGTGATGATATTTCCAATTGATCTGCTGCCTTTGTCCTTCTAGGTGGTGACATTCCTGAATTTAGAGCCAGTTGTCCATGGAGCCCTGGGGATTTGTTGAAATGCATCTTGTATGTGCTTCAAACTACAGCCACTGCGGTCCCGTAGTGAAACAAGTTCATGTTTAGGCGTTGGATGGAATTAAAATTAAATGGGCCACTTTGTCCTGGATTTTCACGAGATTCTTGAGAGGTATCGGAGCTGCACTCATCTTAGGAAGTTGACTGTATTCCAGCATACTCCTGACTTGTGTCTTGTATCTGAGGAATCAGGAGGTGAGTTACTGTTCTCAGAATTCCGAGCCCCTTACATGATCTTACAATGGTATTATTAATGTGATTGGTACAGTTCAGAGTCTGGACAATGGCATCGTCCATGGGGGAGGTTGAAAGTCAGGGGAACATGGGCACATTCTCTCTTGGTGGTGATGTGTCAACCACCGTCCAACGTCGGCATCTCCACATTGTTGGAGATGGTTATTGACTGTCAATTGTACGGATTGAATATTTCCTGACACTTATCTGCTCAAGCCTGAAATTTGGCTACCTCCTCCTGCTGACGCACAGTGGCTATTTCATTTCCTGAGGGGCTTGAATCGTACAGGAACAGATAACATCATGAGCTAAACTCATCTCTTCTTTTCTTATGATCTTTGGAAGTTAATTGGTAAAGCTGCTGATGATGGTTCAGCCCAGGACACTAACCTGACGACATGCTGCAGCGATTACCTGGCTCTGAATCTATTGGCCTCCAACAAGAACATTGGTTTTCTTTGTGCTCGGTATGAATGTCTCCCATTGCTTTCAGCTTTTCTCAAGATTCTTGTTGCCATATTTAGTCAAAAGATGCATGAATGTCAATGCTACCTCTCTCACCTCAGCTTTTGAATTCTGGTATTTTGTCCAAGTTTGAACCAATGTTATTATGTCGTCTGGAATCCTGTTGGAAACAAAAGTGAGCATTTAATGAGCGGGTTATTCGTGTGTGTGCAGAATGCGTGTTAGCCATGCCCAACACTTTCCCATGATTCAGACTAGATCGTATAATTTACAGTGCAGAAGGAGGCCATTCGGCCCATCGAGTCTGCACCGGCTTCTGGAAAGAGCACCCTACCCAAGGTTAACACCTCCACCCTATCCCCAACCCAGTAACCCCACCCAACACTAAGGGACACTAAGGGCAATTTATCATGGTCAATCACCTAACCTGCACATCTTTGGACTGTGGGAGGAAACAGGAGCACCCGTACAAAACCCACGCACACACAGGGAGGATTTGCAGACTCCACACAGACAGTGACCCAAGCCGGAATCGAACCTGGGACCCTGGAGCTGTGAGGCGATTGTGCTATCCACAATGCTACCGTGCTGCCATAGATTAATAGCGTCTGTAATGGTCAGAACATGATATCGGAGTACACATTAGATACAGTCAAAGGCGTCCGAAAATGATTGTAGAACTCGGATAAATATATACTTAGAGTCTCAGTATATTTGAAAAATGGACATTCGAGTAATTCAAAATACCAGAACATGAATGATCAACGTACATGAATATATTCACACATTCGGAACAAATCTGAAGAGCCGCGTCCAATACATTTACATTTCTCCAGCAGGAATGACAGAACAGAATAGATCAAATCAGAAGGCTTTTTAATACTCGAGGAACTGCATCAGATCCAATCAAAACATGTCTCAAGAGTTCACATAAATCATAGAAAGGAACTGAAAATGATTAAAGAACCGGCAATACTCACAAAGTGAGCCAGCATGATTGATGAACCCGGATTCGATACATTAACACAGATCCTATGGGTTCAATGGAAGAAATTCCTCACTTTCAAAGGGCCCTTAAAATAGCTGAAGACATTTGATGCTTGCAACTGATGCGATACGATTGAAGATCATATTAGATGCAATCACAGTCTGAACAAGATTGAAAATTCTGATTAAAAGGTATGTAAAATGTCTCAACATGATTGAGGAACCCACATTCAAAGGCAGCAGGGCAACTGAGAGGACGCATGTAAAGGGACAGGAGATTATGTAGAGTCTGGAGGTGACACTAAAAAGCGGGCAGAATATGACTGGAGAACTCGAGTTAGATACAGTGACTGCGTCCGACTCATTATTGAAGAAATAATTTGTTGTCCAACAGTCTGCTGTCCGTGTCCCAATCCACACCATGTCCCGATCAGCTATTCCCTCTGTGCCACATTGCCCCATAAGTAACCAATGCCTGATTTAAACATTCTTGTTTTCAAACCCCTCTATTCTTTCACTCTTACCAATCCCAGTAACTACTTCAAGCTCTGCAAAGCCCTCCGATATCCCCACGCTTCCAATTCTTGCCTTTTGAGCATCAATATCTTCTACAGCTCCATACTGAACGCCAAACATTCAGCTGTCAAGACATGGATAGTTGGCATCTCCAATAAAATGCCCACTGCTTCACCTCCTCTATGTGCTGCTCCAAAACCTTCTTTGAAACATGTCTTTATAAAGAGTCCCAGAGAGTATAAAATAAGGAAGTGCAAGGATCCTGCCGAAACTCGTTGTCTGTTCTGTGCTCCTGTTTTGAGCTGATCCTCCGGCACTCCCTTCCCGCTGCACGCTTCCATTTGAACCAGTCCAGAACTTCCCCTTGATACTCTGTGGCAGAGCACGAAACGTTAGTTTGGTTAATTTGGCAAGCAGCCAATCAGTATGTCTGGAATTCTGAGGCATCACCTGTTCTTGATTACGATTGTGGAGCCATTCAAGGTCAGCACGGTAGCATTGTGGATAGCGCAATTGCTTCACAGCTCCAGGGTCCCAGGTTCGATTCCCGGCTTGTGTCACTGTCCGTGCGGAGTCTGAACATCCTCCCCGTGTGTGTGTAGGTTTCCTCCGGGTGCTCTGGTTTCCTCCCACAGTCCAAAGATGTGCAGGTTGGGTGGATTGGCCATGATGAATTGCCCTTAGTGTTGGGTGGGGTTACTCGGTTATGGGGATAGGGTGGAGGTTTTGACCTCCGGTAGGGTGCTCTTTCCAAGAGCCGGTGCAGACTCGAGTGGCCTCCTTCTGCACAGTAAATTCTATGATAATCTAAGATTCAGAACATTCCAGAAGAAAGCCGGGCCATGTGAAGGGTTCTGTTTTGGTTTGAATTCTGTGATGATATCCGACTTGAGGCAGTTTTAAAGTCTTTCTCTGCCTTGCCACATCCAGAGTATTCTACAGCCTGCAGATTCTGGTTAAAGACATAATTAGGAGGTCGCTGGCCACAAAAACTGCTATGTCTGCAACAAAGAACTATCTAATGACTCTTCATCCCCATCATTATTGTCACGAGTAGGCTTCAATGAAGTTACTGTGAAAAGACCCTAGTCACCAATTCTGGCGCCTGTTCAGGGAGACTGGTACGGGAATCGAACCGTGCTGCTGGCCTGCTTGGTCTGCTTTAAAAGCCAGCGATTTAGCTCAGTGAGCTAAACCAGCCCCTGAAGATAGGGGAAAGAGAGAATGAGTAAAAGAAGAGAAAAAGAGGAAAGAAAAGCTGGACATGAGTAGCGTGCTGCCAGAACATAGAGGAATCCTAGTCCTAGAACATAACTCAGCGGTGATATATTTAAATTTATAGAGGCTCTCCCAAAATTTGAAGAGAAAATAGAAATTTCATTGAGGGCTCTTGACAAACTAGCAACCCAAGTGAAATGGCCAGGAAAGAAGTGAACATCAGTTAGTTGATGGGGTGAAAACAGAAAGTTTATGCTGCCATGTCAGGGCAGGAATCTGGGGATTATGGAATGGTTCAAAAGCTATTCTGCAAGGAGCATCCGGAATAAGGTAGGTGAACTTGGAGCGTGGATTGATACTTGGAAGTACGATTTTGTTGCCATTAAGGAGACATGGTTGGAACAGGGACAAGAATGGTTGTTGGGAGTTCCGGGGTATAGATGTTTCAGTAAAAGTAGATTAGAACATATAACATAGAACATTACAGCACAGAACAGGCCCTTCGGCCCTCAATGTTGTGCCGAGCAATGATCACCCTACTCAAACCCACGTCTCCATCCTATACCCGTAACCCAAAACCCCCTAACCTTACTTTTTAGGACACTACGGGCAATTTAGCATGGCCAATCCACCTAACCCGCACATCTTTGGACTGTGGGAGGAAACCGGAGCACCCGGAGGAAACCCACGCACACACGGGGAGGACGTGCAGACTCCGCACAGACCGTGACCCAGCCGGGAATTAATTGCTGGAAGGATGGAGTTTAGGACTAGAGAGGTTATGCTGCAACTTTATAATGTGTTAGTGAGCCCAGACCTGGAGTATTGTGTTCAGTTTTGATCTCATTACCTGACAAATGAGGCACTGACGCTAGAAGGTGTGCAGAGGAGATTCACTAGGTTAATATCAGAGTTGGGGGGGTGTTTGGATTAGAAGGAGAGGTTGAGTAGACTGGGACTGTGCTCGTGGGAATTTAGGTGGATTCACGGGATCTCATAGACACAATACAATTATGAATGCAATAGATAGGATAGATGCGGGGAGGTTCTTTCCACTGGCGGGTGAAAGCAGAACTAGGGGGCATAGCCTCAAAATAACAGGAGTAGATTGAGGACTGAGTTTAGGAGGAACTTCTTCACTAAAAGGGTTGTGAACTTATGGAATTCCCTGTCCATAGAACATAGAACAGTACAGCACAGAACGGGCCCTTCAGCCCTCGATGTTGTGCCGAGCAATGATCACCCTACTCAAACCCACGTATCCACCCGTAAACCAACAACCCCCCTTTAACCTTACCTTTTGGGACACTACGGGAAATTTAGCATGGCCAATCCACCTAACCCGCACATCTTTGGACTGTGGGAGGAAACCGGAGCACCCGGAGGAAACCCATGCACACACGGGGAGGACCCTGGCGCGGTGAAGCAACAGTGCGATATCGTGCTGACTAAGTTGTGCTCTTCAGAATGTTTGTAGACAGCCTAGGTCTATCAATCCACAATAGCTGTTTAAGTTTATCAATGGTGTGGAGATGCAGGTGTTGGACTGAGGTGGGCACAGGAAGATGTCTTACAACACCAGGTTAACGTCCAACACGTTTAATTAGATCCAATTCGTCAGCTACATTCCCGAAAGCTAGTGATTCCAAATAAACCTGTTGGACTTTAACCTGGTGTTATAAGACTTCTTACCTAACTTTGTCAACGCTCTTTAATGCACGACAATGAAAAAACTGTTTCCACCCGTTTAACAGAATTCTTGATTACAATGTTGGTTGGCAGTGAAGAGAATGTTGCATCCTAAAGTTAAAGTTATAGTCCGTCAGCTGCTCTTGTGAAGTAGCTGAAGTAGATATTTGACACAAATTCACCTCCCGCTTGAATGCTTCCCACAGTAAATTCTAGGAAGGCAACACGCTCCAATCGTGATTACAGTCAGTTAATCTTTCTAAGTTTATGCACTTAAAGGGATATTTGTCAATTTCCATCTCGACTGATACAAACTGGCTCTAAATGTTGCACAAGCATGTAGCAGGATGGTAACTCTCCATGATTATTATTATTGATGTAAACATTTTATTTTCACTTTTTTCAATCCTCAACCCGAAGGCGCTCTCTGGACGTAGTCCTCAGTCTATTTGGGAGACGAAACAATGATGATAGGAAAACAAATCGATTCCTGGAAACAGAGGCGGAACCGTCATCGTCAGACACACACAGTCACACGCACAAACATTTAATCACCAGCGAGTTGGAACAAAGGTCGAGGTCACACCTTCCTCTGAAGCTGAATGGGTGGGAATCAGTGTAGGACCTGGACTCTTAACGCATATTGGAAATCATATTGGAAATGAGAATCGAACTAGCTCCAGAACTGATGGCCAAGCTGCAAACCTGATAGCAAGAACTAAACCCAAGCCCAAAGTGGTCCAGGAGTCAGGTGAAAAGTCAAAGCATCAAACAATTAGATTTTAGAGGGAATGAACATCGTCATAGCTCAAAGTGGGGATTCTTGTATTTATAGTAAGAAGTTTTACCTAACTTTGTTCTCACCTGAGAAAGGAGCAGTGCTCGGAAAGCTCGTGTTTGAAACAAACATGTTGGACTTTAACCCGGTGTAAAACTTCTTACTGTGTTCACCCCAGTCCAACGCCGGCATCTCCACATTTTGTATTTATACACAACGGCCCATTTTCATTTACATTGATTAAGGTACATTGAAATGAGAGAGAGTCACCACCCCATTAATCAACATTAACAGAGATGTATAACAAGCGTGAACAGACCCCCCTCGCCCGACACATTGATCCCACCAGTTTAATATCCATCAAACTGCCTGGATAAGAAATGTGTGTTGGGTGATTAACAGACAACTGAATAACTAAGAAGTCAGTGTCACACACATCTCTGAAGTTAGTTCCGGTTAATCTCTGTTCAGCTATTTTGTCAATTTTTTTATGAGAGTCAATGGGGGGGGGGGGGGGCAGCACGGTGGCGCAGTTGTTTAGCCCTACAGCCTCACGGCGCCGAGGTCCCAGGTTCGATCCCGGCTCTGGGTCACTGTCCGTTTTGAGTTTGCACATTCTCCCCGTGTTTGCGTGAGTTTCGGCCCCACAACACAAAGGTGTGCAGCCTAGGTGGATTGGCCATACTAAATTGCCCCTTAATTGAAAAAAAATAATTGGCTACTCTAAATTTATTTATTTTATAATATGAAAAAAAAATGAGAGTCAATGGGTACTTAAACAGATTATTTAACTCCTCTCGGAATTTAGCCTGAGAGGCTACGTAACTGATGGTGTTTGTGCATGACCCCAAATCCTGAAGCATATGGACAACTTGTTGGACGATGTTGAACGGATTATTGTAGTCTGATTGCAAAAATTCTACATCTGTAACTTGGGCACCGATAAAGTGAATAAGGATGACCACCCACAACAATATTAAATTCCCAGATATGAGAAGCAGTAACATGGTGGATCTCCTTCGACTTTCCATTTCTGGGTCGTTATCACTGCTGCGGAGAGCCCTCCTGATCCTGCTTGTCATTAAGATGTGCCTGATGGTCAGACCATTAAACAGCAGAACCAAGAGAAACTGAATAAAGGTCAGTAAAACTATATCAACCCAGAGGTATGCGACCCACAAAGGTTCGCTATATCGTCTTGGTTTCAGAATGCAGAACCACGGTCAATTATTATCTGTGTTTCAGACACAAAATACTTTGGCACATTTTCCAAAACGCTCAGCCCCATATTGTGGCCACAATTATCGTCACAGTTTTTTTGGTGCAATATTGCGTATTTATTTTTTCGCAACAAATGGCAACATATCGATCAAAGGTGAAGGCAACAGTTAACCAGACATTCCAGAGAAACCACAAGTAGGTAGAATTTCGTTCTACAGATGGGCGTGTAGCGGAGGAATGAATCTGGGAAATAAATTTAATGCAGCTCTAGGAGAATGACATCAAATATCAGACAGAGAAGATCTGCCACTGCCATTGTGACGAGGTAAACAGTGATGCATTTGGAGAGGCCACACTTTCCCCTTGACAGGATCAGAATGGTTAGCACATTGGCTGCAAATGAGAGGGGGGTGGCATGGTAAGGCAGAGAGAATAATAAGAAGCGGTCATAAAACAATCAATATTTCCAATATAATTCAAGTCATCATGAGATAATTCAAAAAAGAGAAACTGCTGGATACACTCGGCATCTTGCAGAAAAATGCAGTTGCTTACTCAGAGTTAAATGTTTACAGATTTTCTTTTCATGATTGAAGATTTCCAGCACCAACGGTAACTTTGGAAGTCTGTGAAACTCAAGCTGATTTTCGTTCACTGGAATTACTCTCTCTTTCACACAAGTGCATAGGACACATAAATATATGCCCATTTGTGATTGCGCACTTTCCAAGAGCAATAGTAAAATTAGTTAACGTCTAGGTTCAAAGTAAACAATTTGTCTTTAGTTGTACAATTATTTTTGAAAATAAAGAATATTTGATAGCCCTGTCCTCTAATATTCAGTGCCTGTTTACCAGTTGCATTGATGAGAACAAAAGTCGGATATTCAGGTGCTGTTCTGCCTCCCATGCAAATTAACCCTTTGTAAATTTCCGTTGTAATGGACACTAGTGAAGCAATATTAATCAACATTTGATATTCAGCCTTATCATTTTGAGCAAACAGCAATCGACATGAGTTAATTTTCGAAGTGTTACATTACAGCATGGCCAGTTTGAAAGTAGTTGAAACTCGATTTCAGGAGCATAGCATAATATTAACATCATTTCAGACTTCCAATGCATGGGCCCCATGGTATGCATCAGGTTTTCTTTCAATACACCATGTACGTTACAGATAGTAGCAAATGTTGCTTTCAAGATTGACTGGTCTAAAAGCTTTAACCATTTTCTGACAGTTCTGACAGTACTTCCAATGTTGCTGTCAAAATTTCAAGAATATTGTTGGACGATTGTCGAAATGACGAGTAATGGGGATGGAATTGGAGGGATGCAGATGAGAAAATGCGTTGACCGGACTGTGCAATGGTCAACATCGATTAGTGGCTTGAGAGACATTAGAAAAGAATTGCATGGGATTGTCCCGTTCCGCCCGTTTCGAGGTAGGAAATTCCCGGCCCCCCCAAACCTGTACCGTCAATGGACCTTTAAATGCTTTGTCAAATTGTCCGTGCCTGCCGTGACATTCCCCCGGCTGGCGGGAAGGGAGAATTTTCCCCATTGCTCAAGGTAGGGTAACAAATGAAACCCGGGTTCTGGGACATGGTGGATACCAGCACTGGCTCCAGAAGCGGGATTGAGTCTGACTCCCAGCACTGTGTAAAAAATGGTTAGTTCTGTTTAGTAGCTTCTCCACGTTGGCTCTTCGTTTTCAGGTATATCTGCTGCTGCCCCTGGCATCCCTCCTACATTCCCCCTGAACTTCAATTATAGGAAGCATAACTCAATGAAATATAGCCTCAGACAATGTTCTACACGTTCAATCATCATTACAGCGAAAGTTTAACTTTAGCCCAATGAAAGGAAGTTTTGGACGACTCCTGCAACAGTTGTGCCTCTCAACACCAGACCCCGGTTTTCATCTCCCGGTGTCCGTGTAGTTGTCAATGCTGCGAATAGCTCAGACACATAAGACCTCGTTATCAGAGAAACAGATAATATATTTTTTCTATCTGGGTAAGTATTTCGTCTCCCATTTTTGGAGAAGTCGCACAGATTGTTGGCTTTAAGGACACGCAGATGAGATATATTCATTTGCCTCTACATGGCAATGCAGATTTCTATATATACTACTGAGCGATGTCTGCTGAGATAATGGCCTTGCAAAACTTGCATTCGTCACAACTATTTGACTGAATACATGCATTTGGCACAGCAGTGATTTGCCAATAACTTTCATCCCAATGTTAAGGCACCCATCATAACAACATTTAGAATCAGACTGAGATTATTTTGGGACTTCGCTATTCACAGATGTTTTTATGGTGCAATTCTAGTTGTTGCCACACCTATCATAACTATTAACAGAGAGCAATGCTAAACTGCATTTCAGCTTCCTAAACATTGAAGTGTTGAGCCTCTTTTGCAAAATTATTGTTCAGGATTTAAATTTGCTGGTTCACCGTCTATTATATTGTTTTTAAACATATACTGCTACTACCCGTGGCTGGATCCTTCACCTTTCTGCTCCCCACTATAAGTCGGAAACAGCCACCTTTGTGAGATTTGCAGAGGAAAGCACTGCGTTAAATATAGTTTCACGGAGAGAAGGTTACCTAGCAGAAGCAAGGTGACATATTTAAATCTTACAACCTAGACATCATGTCATGTATATGATTGGAATATTCGATGCAGTTCAGTAACGTCGTGCTCGGTTCCCATGCGCAGAAGGAACCTGGTTGATCCATCTGACACAAAATGCGACCAGCGAGTAAGAGAGGCTCCATCCTCCATCCACCAGGCTGGGAAAAATTCAGTCTATGACGCCATCTTAGTGGACAAATGTCAAGACCTTGGCACTGCACTCTCCTCCATGCACCATACAAAACCAGTGGCGCCACAGATAGATCATTTATTCACAGTGGAAGCAAGAAGAGGGTAAAAGTAGTCGTAACATAGGGATTGAATACTTAATGGAAGAGACAGGACTTTCTGCGCCGGCAGTATGGTTCAATAATGTGTTGGCTTCTAATTGTCAGGGTTCGAGCATGTCAATGAAGCACTTCATCCTAAATTAAGCCGGTGATCAGGTTGGGACTTATATCCCCAGGTTGCTGTGCAATTCCCTCACCTGTTGACCTTATTGGCATTAACAAGTTGTGTGAAAGAGCGATGAGGACCTGTAGGAACATGATAGAGAGCTAGGAGAGAGTTGGCGAATCGGTGCTCAAAGGTAGTACTGTCGAGATTTTTGCCATTCCCACATGTTAGTTCATTCAGATATTGAATTATAAAACAGTGGAACGAGTAGCTCGGGCACTTCTGCATGAGAGAGGCTTTAGACCTCTGGGGCAATTGGAACAGTCTCCTGGTGATTGACACTATAATGGCCAGACGGGCTGGACATCAGCACAACCGGGACAGTTATGGAACGTGCGTTACACCACAATGTTTTAAGATGAGCAGAATCAAAATGTGCAAATCATTTAGGGAGCGAGAAGGAGCTAAACTAACAGTAAGAAGTCTTACAATACCAGGTTAAAGACCAACATGTTTGTTTCAAATCAATAGCTTTCAGAGCACTGCTCCTTCCTCAGGTGAATGAAGAGGTATGTATGAACAAAATCGCAATGCTCCAGCACATCCACAGCAGCATCAATGCAGTCCGGAATGCTTTAGAACATTAGAACATTACAGCGCAGTACCTTCGGCCCTCGATGTTGCGCCTACTCGTGAAACCAGCTGAAGCCGATCTGACCTACACTATTCCATTTTCATCCATATGTCTATCCAGTGACCACTGAAATGCCCCTAAATTTGGCGAGTCTACTACTGTTGCAGGCACGGCGTTCCACACCCCTACTGCTCTTTGAGAAAAGAAACTGCCTCTGACATCTGTCCTATATCTGCCACCCCTCAATTTAAAGCTATGTCCCCTCGTGTTGGTCATCACCATCCGAGAAAAAGACTCTCACTGTCCACCCTATCTAACCCTCTATCTTATATGTCTCTATTAATGCACATCTCAGCCTTCTCCTCTCTAACGAAAACAACCTCAAGTCCCTGAGCCTTTCGTCGTAAGACCTTCCCTCCATACCAGGCAACATCCCAATAAATCTCCTCTAAACCCTTTCCAAAGCTTCCACATCCTTCTTATAATGTGGTGACCAGAACTGCACGCAGTACTCTAGGTGCAGCCGCACCAGAGTTTTGTAGAGCTGCAGCATGACCTCGTGGCTCCGAAACTCAATCCCCCTACTGATAAAGGCTACCACACCACATGCCTTCTTAACAGCCCTATTAACCTGGGTGGCAACTTTCAGGATTTATGTATCTGAATGCCGAGATCTCTCTGTTCATCTACACTACCAAGAACCTTGCCATTAGCACAGCACACTGCATTCCTGTTACTCCTTCCAAAGTGAACCACCTCACACTTTTCCGCATTAAACTCCATCTGCCACTGCTCAGCCCAGCTCTGAAGCTTATATATGTCCCTTTGTAAACTATAACATCCTTCAGCACTATCCACAACTCCACCGACCTTGGTGTCATCTGCAAATTTACTAACCCATCCTTCTACACCCTCTTCCAAGTCATGTATAAAAATGACAAACAGCAGTGGCCCCAAAACAGATCCTTGCGGGACACCACTAGTAACTGAACTCCAGGATGAACATTTGCCGTCAACCACCACCCTCTGTATTCTTTCAGCTAGCCAATTACTGATCCAAACCGCTAAATCACCTTCAATCCCATACCTCCATATTTTCTGCAATAGCCTACCGTGGGGAACCTTATCAAATGCCTTACTGAAATCCATGTACACCACATCAACCAGTTTACTCTCATCCACCTGTTTGGTCACCTTCTCAAAAAACTTAATAAGGTTTGTGAGGCATGACGTACCCTTCACAAAACAGTGTTGAGTATCGCGAATCAACTTGTTCTCTTCAAGATGATTATAAACCCAATCTCTTATAACCTTTTCCAACATTTTACCCACAACATTTTTACTCACAGGTCTATAATTACCAGGGTTGTCTCTACTATCCTTCCTGAACAAGGGGACAACATTTGCTATTCTCCAGTCGTCCGGCACTATTCCTGTCGACAAAGACAACATAAAGATCAAGGACAAAGGTTCTGCAATCTCCTTCCTGGCATCGCAGAGAATCCTAGGATAAATCCCATCTGGCCCAGGGGACTTATCTATTTTTACATTTTCCAAAATTGCTAACACCTCCTCTTTGTGAACCTCAATCCCAACTAGCCTGGTCGACTATACCTGAGTATTCTCCTCGACAGCATTGTATTTCTTCAGTGTAAACACTGATGAAAAATATCCATTTAACGCTTCCCCTATCTCCTCTGATTCTACACACAACTTTCCACTGCTATCCTTGATTGGCCCTAATCTTACTCTAGTCATGCTTTTGTTCCGGATATACCTATAGTAAGCCTTAGGGTTTTCCTTGATCCTATCCGCCAATGACTTTCCGTGTCCTCTCCTCGCTCTTCTTAACTCTCCCTTTAGGTCCTTCCTGGCTAACTTGTAACTCTCAAGTGCCCTAACCGAGCCTTCATGTCTCATCCTAACATAAGCCTTCTTCTTCCTCTTGACAAGTGCTTCAACTTCCTTAGTAAACCACGGTTCCTTTGCTCGACAACTTCCTCCATGACTGACAGGTACATAGTTATCAAGGACTCGCAGTTCCTTGAAAAAGCTCCACATTTCGATTTACCCATCCCCTGCAATTTCCTTCCCCATCCTATACATCCTAAATCTTGCCGAATAGCATCATAATTGCCTTTCCCCCAGCTATAATTCTTGCCTTGCGGTATATACCTATCCCTGCCCATCGCTAAAGTAAACATAACCGAATTGTGATCACTATCACAAAAGTGCTCACCTACATCTAAATCTAACACCTGGCCGGGTTCATTACACAGTACCAAATCCAATGTAGCATCTCCCCTTGTTGGCCTGTCTACATACTGTGTCAGAAAATCCTCCTGCACATACTGCACAAAAACTGACCCATCTATAGTACTCGAACTATAGTATTTCCAGTCAATATTTTGAAAGTTCCCCATAATATTTGGAAAATCCCCCATAACAACTACCCTGTTACTCTCGCTCCTGTCGAGAATCATCTTTGCAATCCTTTCCTCTACATCTCTGGAACTATTCGGAGGTCTATAGACAACTCCCAACAGGGTGACCTCTCCTCTCCTGCTCCTAACCTCGGCCCATGCTACCTCAGTAGATGAGTCCTCAAACATCCTTTCTACCGCCGTAATACTTTCCTTGATTAACAATGCCACACCCCCCCCCCCCCCTCTTTTACCATAATCTCTTTTCTTACAGAAACATCTAAATCCTGGAACCTGCAACAACCATTCCTGTCCCTGCTCTACCCATGTCTCCAAAATCGCCACAACATCGAGATCCCAGGTACCAACCCATGCTGCAAGCTCACCCACCTTATTCCGGATGCTCCTGGCGTTGAGGTAGACACACATCAAACCAGCGTCTTGCTTACCAGTGCCCTCTTTCGAACTTTTAACCCTATCCCTGACCTCACTACTCTCAGCATCCTGTTAACTGGGACTACAATTTAGGTTCCCATCCCCCTGCTGAATTAGTTTGACCCCCTGCCCCAAAGAGCACTAGCAAATCTCCCCCCCCAGGATATTGTTACCCCTCTGGTTCAGGTGAAGACCATCCTGTTTCTAGAGGTCCCACCTACCCCAGAATGAGCCTCAATTATCCAGGAAACCAAAACCCTCCCTCCTGCACCATCCCTGTAGCCAAGTGTTCAACTTCTCTCTCTCTCCTTATTTCTCACTTCGCTAGCACGTGGCTCGGGTAACATCCCAGAGATAACAACTCTGTTTGTTCTAGCTCTCAGCTTCCACCCTAGCTCCCTGAATTTCTGTCTCAAATCCCCGTCTCTCTTCCTACCTATGTCGTTGGTACATATGTGGACTACGACTTGGGCTGCTCCCCCTCCCCCTTAAGGATCCCAAAAACACGATCAGATACATCACGAACCCAGGCATCTGGGAGGCAACACACCAACCGTGAGTCTCTTTCGTTCCCACAGAACCTCCTGTCTGTTCCTCTAACTATGGGGTCTCCAATGACAAGTGCTCTGTTCCTCTTCTCCCTTCCTTCTGAGCAACAGGGACAGACACTGTGCCAGAGACCTGTGCCCCATTGCTTACCTCTGTTAAGTCATCCCCCGCAACAGTATCCAAAACGGTATACTTGTTTTTGAGGGGAACGACCACAGGGGATCCCTGCACTGCCTGCCGGTTCCCTCTCCCTCCCCTGACGGTAACCCATCTACCTTCTTCTTTTACCTGAGGTGTGACTACCTCCCTATAACTCCTCTCAATAACCCCCTCCACCTCCCGAATGCCCCAAAGTTCATCCAGCTCCAGCTCCAGCTCCATGTCACTAACGCGGTTCTCGAGGAGCTGGAGTTGGGTGCACTTCCCGCAGATGTAGTCAGCAGGGACAGACGAGGTGACCCTTTCCCCCTACATTCTGCAGGAGGAACATTCAACTGCCCTAGCCTCCATTCCCACTGAACTAACTTCCCAACGACTGAAAACTATAAACAAAAAAAAACTTTTTAAAAATTTGTTCGTTTTGGAATCCGACGGACAGAACTTTTTTTTTGGTTAGAGGAGGAGGATGAGTGGGAGACACTACATAAGTAATGTTTCGAGTAAAGCTGTCACTCGAGAACAGCCCCTTCACAAACCACCTTCAACTTTCACTGACTGCACTGCACGTATGCAAATCTCCCCAGAAAAGCCAATCAGAAGTTCTGCTCTGCTGCCCTCTGCTGGATGCTTTCCTTCCCTCGAACTCCTCGGGTCACTTGCGCAGGTACAACTTGAACTCACGCTGACCGCACTGCACATATTCAAATCTCCCCAGAACAGCTAATTGGAAGCTCTGCTCTGCTGTATGCTTGCCTTCCCTCGAACTCCTCTGGTCACTTGCGCAGGTACACCTTCAACTTACGCTGACCGCACTGCGCGTATGCAAATCTCCCCAGAACAGCCAATCAGAAGCTCTGCTCTGCTGCCCTCTGCTGGTATTCACCAAAGAGAAGGAATTTGTGGATGTTGAGTCTGGAGAAGGGTGTGTCAATAGCCTGGGTCACATTGAGATCCAAAAAGACGAGATGTTGGGCGTCTTGAAAAATATGAATGTAGATAAGCGCCCAGGGCCTGATGGGATCTACCCCAGAATACTGAAGGACGCTAGAGCTGAAATTGCTGAGGCCTTGGCGGAAATCTTTTGATCCAGACTGTCTTCAGGTGATGTCCCGGAGGACTGGAGAATAGCCAATGTTGTTCCTTTGTTTAAGAAGGGTAGCAAGGATAATCCAGGGAATTACAGGCCAGCGAGCCTTACACCTTACAATTACTGGAGAGAATTCTTCGAGACAGGATCTACTCCTATTTGGAAGCAAATGGACGTATTAGCGAGAGGCAGCATGGTTTTGTGAAAGGGAGTATGTGTCTCACTTACTTGATAGAGTTTTTCGAAGAGGTCACAAAGATGATTGATGCAGGTAGGGCAATGGATGTTGTCAGTATGGACTTCAGTATGGCCTTTGACAACGTCCCTCATGGTAGACTGGTACAAAAGGTGAAGTCACACAGGGTCAGGCGTGAGCTGGCAAGATGGCAACATAACTGGCTAGGTCATAGAAGGCAGAAAGTAGCAATGAAATGGTCCTCTTCTAATTGGATCTCTGTGACTAGTGGTGTTCCAGAGGGGTTAGTGCTGGGACCTTTGCTGTTCGTAGTACATATAAATGATTTCGAGGAAAATGTATCTGGTCTGATTACTAAGTATGCAGACGACACAAAGGTTGGTGGAAAGGCGGATAGCGATGAGGACTGTCAGAGGACACAGCAGGATTTAGATCATTTGGAGACTTGGGCAGAGAGATGGCAGATGGAGTTTAATCCAGACAAATGTGAGGAAATGCATTTTGGAAGGTCTAATGCAGGTAGGGAATATACCATGAATGGTAGAACCCTCAAGAATATTGAAAGTCAGAGATCTTGGTGAGAAGGTCCACAGGTCACTGAAAGGGGCAACGCAGGTCGAGAAGGTAGTCAAGAAGTCATACGGCATGCTTGCCTTCATTGACCGGGGCATTGAGTATAAGTGTCATGTTGCAGCTGTATAGAACCTTAGTTAGGCCACACTTGCAGTATCGTGTTCAATTCTGGTCACCATACAACCAGAAGGATGTGGAGGCTTTAGAGAGGGTGCAGAAGGGATTTACCAGGATGTTGCCTGGTATGGAGGGCAATAGCTATGAGGAGCGGTTGAATAAACTTGGTTTGTTCTCACTGGAACAACAGAGGTTGAGGGGTGACCTGATAGAGGTCTACAAAATTATGACGGGCATAGACAGAGTGGATAGTCAGAGGCCTTTTCCCAGGGTAGAGGGGTCAATTACTACGGGGCATAGGTTTAAGCGGCGAGGGACAAGGTTTAGAGATCTAGAAGGAAAGCTTTTTTACACAGAGGGTAGTGGGTGCCTGGAACTCACTGCCGGAGGAAGTGGTGGAAGCAGGGACGATAGTAATATTTAAGTGGCATCTTGACAAATACATGAATAGGATGGGAGTAGAGGGATACGGACCCAGGAAGTGTATAAGATTTTAGTTTAGACGGGCAGCATGGTGAGCACAGGCTTGGAGGGCCGAAGGGCCTGTTCCTGTGCTGTACTTTTCGTTACTTTTTTTGTTCTTTGATAGGGGACTCAATCGTAAGGGGAATAGACAGGCGGTTCTGTGGACACAATTGAGACTCCAGGATGGTATGTTGCCTCCCTGGTGCACGGATCATGGATGTCACGGAGTGGCTGCAGGACCTTCCCATGGGGGGGGGGGGGGGGGGGGAGTGAACAGCCAGCTCTCGTGGTGCACATTGGCACCAACAATAGAGGTTAAAAATGGGACAAGGTCCGACAAGCTGAATTCAGGGAGTTAGGAGTTAAACTAAAAAGTAGGCCCTCAAAGGTAGTAATCTCAGGATTGCTACCAGTGCCACAGCCAGTTAGAGAAAGAATGTCATGACGGATAGGATGAATACATGGCTCAAGAGATGGTGCAAGCGGGAGGGATTCAAATTCCTGGGGCATTGGAACCGGTTCTAGGAGAGGTGGGACCAGTACAAACCATGCGGTCAGCACCTGGACAGGACAGGAACCAATGTCCTGGGGCGGCGAGGGTGGGGGTGGTGTTTTCTAGAGCTATTGGGGAGGGTTTAAACTAATGTCGCAGAGGGATGGGATCAAATGTAGGAAGTCGGAGGGATGTAAGATGAGTCCAGAAACAAAAAAGGGCCGCAGTACAGGATGCAGTAACTCAGGAGAGTGTTGAGATCACGAAGCACTTGGGAATGCATGGTAAAATGGACTGAGTCAGCACGGCTTTGTCAAAGGGAGGCCGTGTCTGACAAATCTGTTCGTGTTCTTTGAGGAGGTAACAATCAAGTTAGACAAAGGAGAATTAGTGGACGTGATTTATTTAGATTTCCAGAAGGCTTTTAACAAGGTGCGGCATTGGAGACTGCTAAATGAGTTAAAAGCCCATGGTGTTAAGGGTAAGATCCTGGCATGGATAGAAGATTGACTGACTGGCAGAAGGGAAAGAGTGGGGATAAAGGGATCTTTTTTCAAGATGGCAGCCGGTGACTTGTGGTGTGCCTCAGGGTTCTGTGCTGTGACTACAACGTTTCATAATATACATTAATGATGTGGAAGAAGGTACTGAAGGCACTGTTGCAGAGTTTGCAGATGATACAAAGATCTGTAGAGGGACAGGTAATATTGAGGAAGCTAGGGGGCTGAAGAAGAACTTGGACAAGCTAGGAGAGTGGGCAATGAAGTGGCAAATGAAATACATGTGGAAAAGTGTGAGGTTATGCATTTTGGAAGGTGGAATCGAGGCATAGACTATTTTCTAAATGGGGAAATGCTTCGGTAAGCAGAAGCACAAAGTGACTTGGGTGTCCTTGTTCACGATTGTCTTGAGGTTAATCTGCAGGTTCAGTCGGCAGTTAAGATGGTAAATGCAATGTTAGCATTCATGTCAAGAGGGCAGCATGGTAGCATGGTGGTTAGCATAAATGCTTCACAGCTCCAGGGTCCCAGGTTCGATTCCCGGCTGGGTCACTGTCTGTGTGGAGTCTGCACGTCCTCCCCGTGTGTGCGTGGGTTTCCTCCGGGTGCTCCGGTTTCCTCCCACAGTCCAAAGATGTGCGAGTTAGGTGGATTGGCCATGCTAAATTGCCCGTAGTGTCCTAAAAAGTAAGGTTAAGGGGGGGATTGTTGGGTTACGGGTATAGGGTGGATACGTGGGTTTGAGTAGGGTGATCATTGCTCAGCATAACATCGAGGGCCGAAGGGCCTGTTCTGTGCTGTACTGTTCTAGGGCTAGAATAAATAGAAGACCAGGGATGTATTTCTGAGGCTGTTTAAGAACATAAGAACATAAGAACTAGGAGCAGGAGTAGGCCATCTGGCCCCTCGAGCCTGCTCCGCCATTCAATGAGATCATGGCTGATCTTTTGTGGACTCAGCTCCACTTTCCGGCCCGAACACCATAACCCTTAATCCCTTTATTCTTCAAAAAACTATCTATCTTTACCTTAAAAACATGTAATGAAGGACCCTCAACTGCTTCACTGGGCAAGGAATTCCATAGATTCACAACCCTTTGGGTGAAGAAGTTCCTCCTAAACTCAGTTCTAAATCTACTTCCCCTTATTTTGAGGCTATGCCCCCTAGTTCTCCTGTCACCCGCCAGTGGAAACAACCTGCCCGCATCTATCCTATCTATTCCCTTCATAATTTTAAATGTTTCTATAAGATCCCCCCTCATCCTTCTAAATTCCAACGAGTACAGTCCCAGTCTACTCAACCTCTCCTCATAATCCAACCCCTTCAGCTCTGGGATTAACCTAGTGAATCTCCTCTGCACACCCTCCAGCGCCAGTACGTCCTTTCTCAAGTAAGGAGACCAAAACTGAACACAATACTCCAGGTGTGGCCGCACTAACACCTTATACAATTGCAACATAACCTCCCTTGTCTTAAACGCCATCCCTCTAGCAATGAAGGACAAAATTCCATTTGCCTTCTTAATCACCTGTTGCACTTGTAAACCAACCTTCTGTGACTCATGCACTAGCACACCCAAGTCTCTCTGAACAGCGGCTTGCTTTAATATTTTATCGTTTAAATAATAATCCCGTTTGCTGTTATTCCTACCAAAATGGATAACCTCACATTTGTCAACATTGTATTCCATCTGCCAGACCCGAGCCCATTCACTTAACCTATCCAAATCCCTCTGCAGACTTCCAGTATCCTCTGCACTTTTCGCTTTACCACTCATCTTAGTGTCATCTGCAAACTTGGACACATTGCCCTTGGTCCCCAACTCCAAATCATCAATGTAAATTGTGAACAATTGTGGGCCCAACACGGATCCCTGAGGGACACCACTAGCTACTGATTGCCAACCAGAGAAACACCCATTTATCCCAACTCTTTGCTTTCTATTAATTAACCAATCCTCTATCCATGCTACTACTTTACCCTTAATGCCATGCATCTTTATCTTATGCAGCAACCTTTTGTGTGGCACCTTGTCAAAGGCTTTCTGGAAATCCAGATATACCACATCCATCGGCTCCCCGTTATCTACTGCACTGGTAATGTCCTCAAAAAATTCCACTAAATTAGTTAGGCACGACCTGCCTTTTACGAACCCATGCTGCGTCTGCCCAATGGGACAATTTCTATCCAGATGCCTCGCAATTTCTTCCTTGATGATAGATTCCAGCATCTTCCCTATTACCGAAGTTAAACTCACTGGCCTATAATTTCCTGCTTTCTGCCTACCTCCTTTTTTAAACAGTGGCGTCACGTTTGCTAATTTCCAATCCACCGGGACCACCCCAGAGTCTAGTGAATTTCGGTAAATTATCACTAGTGCATCTGCAATTTCCCTAGCCATCTCTTTTAGCACTCTGGGATGCATTCCATCAGGGCCAGGAGACTTGTCTACCTTTAGCCCCATTAGCTTGCCCATCACTCCCTCCTTAGTGATAACAATCCTCCGAAGGTCCTCACCTGTCATAGCCTCATTTCTATCAGTCACTGGCATGTTATTTGTGTCTTCCACTGTGAAGACCGACCCAAAAAACCTGTTCAGTTCCTCAGCCATTTCCTCATTTCCCATTATTAAAACTCCCTTCTCATCCTCTAAAGGACCAATATTTACCTTAGCCACTCTTTTTTGTCTTATATATTTGTAAAAACTTTTACTGTCTGTTTTTATATTCTGAGCAAGTTTACTCTCATACTCTATCTTACTCTTCTTTATAGCTTTTTTAGTAGCTTTCTGTTGCCCCCTAAAGATTTCCCAGTCCTCTAATCTCCCAGCAATCTTTGTCACTTTATCTGCTTTTTCCTTCAATTTGATACTCTCCCTTATTTCCTTAGATATCCACGGTCGATTTTCCCTCTTTCTTCCGTCCTTCCTTTTTGTTGGTATAAACCTTTGCTGAGCACTGTGAAAAATCGCTTGGAAGGTTCTCCACTGTTCCTCAACTGTTCCACCATAAAGTCTTAGCTCCCAGTCAGGGCTCTGGTCAGACCCAATTTGGAGTATTGTGAGCAGTTTTGGGACGCATATCTAAGGAGGCATGTGCTGGCCTTGGAAAAAGGGTCCAGAGGACGTTCAGAAGAATGATCCCTGTACTGAAGAGCTTGTCATATGAGGAACGTTTGAGAACTGGTTCTGTACTCGTTGGAGTTTAGAAGGATGAGAGGGGATCTTATTGAAACGTACAAGATACTGTGAGGCCTGAATAGAGTGGACGTGGAGAGAATGTTTCCACTTGTAGGAAAAACTAGAACCAGAGGACATCATCTCATATTAAAGGACAATCCTTTAAAACAGAGCTGAGGAGGATTTTTATCAGCCAGAGGGTGATGAATGTGTGGATCGCTTTGCCGCAGAAGGCTGTGGAGGCCAAATCACTGAGTGTATTTAAGACAGAGATAGATAGGTTCTTGATTAATAAGGGGATCAGGTCTTATGGGGAGAAGGCAGGAGAATGGGGATGAGAAAATATCAGCCATGATTGAATGGCAGAGCAGACCTGATGGACCAAGTGCCCTAATTCTGCTCCTATCTCTTATGGTCTTACAGTCTAATGACCTCCATCTCACACCCCAAATAAATACCCAAACTCTGGGTCCTTTCCTCTTTCCCATTCTGCTGTGCCTCTCTCCCTGTCTGTCCCACCTCTTGTTCTCTGTTGTCCTGTCTTCCTCTCACCTGTGCCACTCAATTCGGTTCACACGCTGATCCCACAACTGCACATAGGCTGATCCCACAACTGCACATCATCACTGCCTCGGATGCTGTGACTCTTCCTCTTCTGATCTGCTGTCAAATACAACCAAACATATCCCACACTGTTGTCGGTGTGAATGTCTCCGTGGATAACACATGCTATTCCCGCACTGGAAATCTCTGCGAAACGTTTACCAGGAAAGGAGCAGTTTTTTTTAAGAGAGATTTTTAAAAAATGAATTTGCAGGATATGGGCTTTGGTAGTTATCCCAGCATTTATTGCCCATCCCTAGCTGCCCTTCAGAAAGTGGTGGTGAGTTGCCTTCTTAAACAACTGCAGTCCTTGAGGTGCAGGTACACCCAGTGCGCTGTTAGGGATATTGCCTCAGTGACAGTGAAGGAGCAGAGATACATTTCCGAGTCAGGGTGGTGAATTTCCAGGTATTGGGGTTCCCAGGTATCTGCTGCTCTTGTCCTTCTAGAAGTTAATGGTCGTGAGTTTGCAAGGTGCTGTGTGAGGAACGTTGGTGCGTTACTGCAGTGTATCTTGTAGACAACATCCTGTAAAGTCCAGTGAGTGATGGTTCAAGATTTCTATAGTTTACTTTCCATAATATCCACCCTAATGTTCAGGAAATCTGACTATCCTGTGGGAAAATCAGGTGTGGAAATGTCCCTTATGCTGTGTGAGATCAAGCTCAGAGACCTGTTCATGCAGTGCTTTGTGCTCAACTGTTTGACTGGAGCATACCTCACCCAAGAGATAGAACTGGGAAATTGGGATATTCGATCCAGGGTGACAGAGTATCCTGGGAATTAGGCCCTGGAACGAGTGAGGAGAGTGGCTGGGTGGAAGGCCAATCTCAGGGAACCGGCACTGTATCGAAGTTTAAAAAATAGAAACAAAACATCGCATAGAATTTACAATGCAGAAGGAGGCCATTCGGCCCATCGAGTCAGAACCGTCCCTTGGAAAGAGCACCCTACTTAAGCCCACGCCTCCACCATATAACCGTACCCTAGTAACCCCACCTACCCTTTTGGACTTCAAGGGGCAATTTAGCTTGGCTAATCCACCTAACCTGCACATCTTTGGACTGTGGGAGGAAACCGGACATCCCGGAGGGAACTCATGAAGACAGGGGAAAACGCACAAACACCACACAGTCACCAGAGGCTACAGTGCTAACTACTATGCTGCCGTGTCGCCTCGCCTCTCATATACTCTCCACATCGCATCCAGGCCAAACGATACCCCAACCATCTCCACATGACTCCTGACATCCATGATCCCTCAAACCCTCACTGCCAATCTCTGCCCCTCTTAGACAGTGCACATATCCCTTTACAGTCCCTATGCTGATTAGTGGCACTGGAGTGCTGAACTGGTTGCATTTGAGTGCTACAGTGAGAGATTGGTGACTGAGGGAGTATAAGGGGTCATTTTTATTTAAAGTCTAGTATTTCTTATATTTAGTTAATTAACTTAAAAGTTACTGTTTGGTCTATAAGAAGGTGAACTTTGAATCAGCTTTAAACAAGGTTCTACTTGTAGGTACTTGCAGCTGGAGCTTGTTAATTAGTTAATTGGATTAGGCCAGTTTTCAGAGGCTAGAGTCACAGTATAAATCTAAGCTAGTTACAGTGCAGACATTGTTTGCACTGGAGTGCTGAATTGGTTGCATTTGAGTGCGACAGTGAGAGTTTGGTGACTGGGGGAGTGCTGAACTGGTTGCATTTGAGTGCTGTAGTGAGAGTTTGGTGACTGAGGGAGTGCTGAATTTGGGTGCAATTGAGTGCTGTAGTGAGAGTTTGGTGACTGAGGGAGTTAGGTGAGGAGGGATCAGGTGCTCCTTACATTTCATTTCCTATATTTATCAAAGAGTGTGAAGGGAGCCTGGAGTTTAGAGTACAGCTGACTGGAAGCAGAGTCGGAGGGCGAAGGTCCAGTTGGTCTACGGGGCAGCTAATTCTGTAAAGTAAGAGGGGATGGAGGCTAGGGCAGTTGCATGCTCCTCCTGTAGGATGTGGGTGGTGAGGGATACCACTGGTGTCCCCGCTGACTATACCTGCGGGAAGTGCACCCAACTCCAGCTACTCAGAGACCGTGTTAGGGAACTGGAGCTGGCGCTGGGTGAACTTTGGATCATCCGGGAGGCAGAAGGGGTTATCGAGAAGAGTTACAGAAAGGTAGCTACACCCAAGATACAGGACAGGAGTAGCTGGGTTACAGTCAGGGAAAAGAAAACTAACAGGCAGACAGTGCAGGGATCCCTCGTGGCCGTTCCCCTTCAAAACAAGTATACCGTTTTGGATGCTGTTGGTTGAGATGTCCTGCCGGGGAAGGCTCTGGCGGCCAGGTCTCTGGCACTGAGTCTGGCTCTGGGGCTCAGAAGGGAAGGGGGGAGCACAGAAAAGCAATAGTAATAGGAGATTCAATGGTTAGGGCAATAGATAGGAGATTCTGTGGTCGCGGGCGAGACTCCCGGAAGGTATGTTGCCTCCCGGGTGCCAGGGCCAGGGATGTCTTGGATCATGTCTTCAGGATCCTGAAGGGGGAGGGTGAGCAGCCAGAAGTCGTGGTGCACATTGGTACCAACGACGTGGGTAGGGCAAGGGGTGTGGAGGTAATAAACAAGTTTAGGGAGCTAGGCTGGAAGTTAAAGGCCAGGACAGACAGAGTTGTCATCTCTGGTTTGTTGCCGGTGCCACGTGATAGCAAGGCTAGGAATAGGTTGAGAGTGCAGTTCAACATGTGGCCGCAGGAATGGTGTAGGAGGGAGGGCTTTAGGTGTTTGGATAATTGGAGCGCATTCTGGCGAAGGAGGGACCTGTACAAGCAGGACGGGTTCCATCTGGACCAGAGGGGCACCAATATCCTGGGGGGAGGGTGGGGGGGGTTTCTAGTACTCCGGGTGGGTTTAAACTAATTTGGCCGGGGAATAGGAACCGGATTTGTCGTCCAGCAACTAAGGAAGCCGATATTCAGGGCGCCACAGCACGTAGTAATGCAGTGGGGAAGGTAACACTGACAAAGGAGAGTACTGGCAGGCAAGGAGATGGGTTGAAGTGTGTATACTTCAATGCAAGAAGCATCAGGAATAAGGTGGGTGAACTTAAGGCATGGATCGGTACTTGGGACCACGATGTGGTAGCCATCACAGAAACTTGGATAGAAGAGGGGCAGAAATGGTTGTTGCAGGTCCCTGGTTATAGATGTTTCAATAAGATTAGGGAGGATGGTAAACGAGGTTGGGGGGGGGGGGGAGGGGGTGGCATTGTTAATTAGAGATAGTATAACAGCTGCAGAAGGGCAGTTCGAGGGGGATCTGCCTACTGAGGTAATATGGGTTGAAGTCAGAAATAGGAAAGGAGCAGTCACCTTGTTGGGAGTTTTCTATAGGCCCCCCAATAGCAGCAGAGATGTGGAGGAATAGATTAGGAAACAGATTTTGGAAAGATACAGAAGTCACAGGGTAGTAGTCATGGATGATTTCAACTTCCCAAACATTGAGTGGAAACTCTTTAGATCAAATAGTTTGGATGGGGTAGTGTTTGTTGTGCAGTGTGTCCAGGATGCTTTTCTAACACAGTATGTAGATTGTCCGACCAGAGGGGAGGCCATATTGAATTTGGTACTTGGTAATGAACCAGGGCAGGTGATAGATTTGTTAGTGGGGGAGCATTTTGGAGGTAGTGACCACAATTCTATGACTTTCACTTTAGTAATGGAGAGGGTTAAGTGTGTGCAACAGGGCAAGGTTTACAATTGGGGGAAGGGTAAATACAATGCTGTCAGACAAGAATTGAAGTGCATAAGTTGGGAACATAGGCTGTCAGGAAAGGGCACAAGTGAAATGTGTAACTTGTTCAAAGAACAGGTACTAGAGTCTTTGATATGTCTGTCCCTGTCAGGCAGGGAAGAGATGGTCGAGCGAGGGAACCATGGTTGACAAAAAAGGTTGAATGTCTTGTTCAGAGGAAGAAGACTTATGTAAGGCTGAGGAAACAAGGTTCAGACAGGGCGCTGGAGGGATACAAGACAGCCAGGAGGGAACTGAAGAAAGGGATTAGGAGAGCTAAGAGAGGGCATGAAAAATCTTTGGCGGGTAGGATCAAGGAAAACCCCAAGGCCTTTTACACCTATGTGAGAAATATGAGAATGACAAGAGCGAGGGTAGGTCCGATCAAGGACAGTAGCGGGAGATTGTGTATTGAGTCTGAAGAGATAGGAGAGGTCTTGAACAAGTATTTTTCTTCAGTATTTACAAACGAGAGGGGCCATATTGCTGGAGAGGACAGTGTGAAACAGACAGGTAAGCTCGAGGAGATAATCAAAATGAAAATCACTTATTGTCACGAGTAGGCTTCAAATGAAGTTACTGTGAAAAGCCCCTAGTCGCCACATTCCGGCGCCTGTTAGGAAGGAAGATGTGTTGGGCATTTTGAAAAACTTGAGGATAAAGTCCCCCGGGCCTGACGGGATATATCCAAGGATTCTATGGGAAGCAAGAAATGAAATTGCAAGGGCAGCACGGTGGCACAGTGGTTAGCATTGCTGCCTACGGCGCTGAGGACCTGGGTTCGAATCCCGCCCCTGGGTCACTGTCCGTGTGGAGTTTGCACATTCTCCCTGTGTCTGCGTGGGTTTCACCCCCACAATCCAAAGATGTGCAGGGTTGGTGAATTGGCCACGCTAAATTGCCCCTTAATTGGAAAAAATAATTGGGTACTCTAAATTTATTTAAAAAAAGAAATGAAATTGCAGAACCGTTGGCAATGATCCTTTCGTCCTCGCTGTCAACAGGGGTGGTACCAGAGGATTGGAGAGTGGTGAATGACGTGCCCCTGTTCAAAAAAGGGAATAGGGATAACCCTGGAATTAGGCCAGTTAGTCTTACTTCGGTGGTAATGGAAAAGGTACTGAGGGATAGGATTTCTGAGCATCTCGAAAGACAATGCTTGATTAGCGATTCAGCACGGATTTCAGAGGGGTAGGTCTTGCCTTACAAGTCTTACTGACTTCTTCGAGGAGGTGACCAAGCATGTGGATGAAGGTAAAACAGTGGATGTAGTGTACATGGATTTTAGTAAGGCATTTGACAAGGTTCCCCATGGTAGGCTTATGCAGAATGTTGGAAATTTGGCCAGTTGGATAACAAACTGGCTAACCGATGGAAGACAGAGAGTGGTGGTGGATGGCAAATATTCATCCTGGAGCCCAGTTACCAGTGGCGTACCGCAGGGATCAGTTCTGGGTTTTCTGCTGTTTGTGATTTTCATTAACGAGTTGGATGAGCGAGTTGAAGGGTGGGTCAGTAAATTTGCAGATGATACGAAGATTCGTGGAGTTGTGGATAGTGAGGAGGGCTGTTGTCGGCTTCAAAGAGACATAGATAGGATGCAGAGCTGGGCTGAGAAGTGGCAGATGGAGTTTAACCCTGACAAGTGTGAGGTTGTCCATTTTGGAAGGACAAATATGAATGCGGAATACAGGGTTAATGGTCGGTTTCTTGGCAATGTAGAGGAGCAGAGAGATCTTGGGGTCTATGTTCATAAATCTTTGAAAGTTGCCACTCAAGTGGATAGAGCTGTGAAGAAGGCCTATGGTGTGCTAGCGTTCATTAGCAGAGGGATTGAATTTAAGAGCCGTGAGGTGATGATGCAGCTGTACAAAACCTTAGTCAGACCACATTTGGAGTACTGTGTGCAGTTCTTGTCACCTAATTTTAGGAAGGATGTGGAAGCTTTGGAAAAGGTGCAAAGGAGATTTACCAGGATGTTGCCTGGAATGGAGAGTAGGTCTTATGAGGAAAGGTTGAGGGTGGTAGGCCTTTTCTCGTTAGAACGGAGAAGGATGAGGGACGACTTGATAGAGGTTTAGAAGATGATATGTGGAATAGATAGAGTAGACAGTCAGAGACTTTTTCCCCGCGTGGAACAAACCATTACAAGGGGACATCAATTTAAGGTAAATGGTGGAAGATATAGGGGGGATGTCAGAAGTAGGTTCTTTACCCAGAGAGTAATGGGGCATGGAATGCACTGCCTGTGGAAATAGTTGAGTTGGAAAAGTTAGGGACCTTCAAGCGGCTATTGGCTAGGTACATGGATTAGGGTAGAATAATGGAGTGTAGATTAATTTCTTCTTAAGGGCAGCACGGTAGCATTGTGGGTAGCACAATTGCTTCACAGCTCCAGGGTCCCAAGTTCGATTTTGACTTGGGTCACTGTCTGTGTGAGTCTGCACATCCTCCCCATGTGTGCGTGGGTTTCCTCCGGGTACTCCGGTTTCCTCCCACAGTCCAAAGATGTGCAGGTTGGGTGGATTGGCCATGATAAATTGCCCTTAGTGTCCAAAATTCTATGATTAATCTACGACAAAAGTTCGGCACAACATCGTGGGCCGAAATGCCTGTTCTGTGCTGTATTTCTCTATTTCTAAACTAACTCATTCATCCCACCCACCACCCATTGCCCTTACATCCCCAATGCCGACCCTCCCAGTATCTACAATGGGCAGACCTCAGGAACCAGGCTCAGGTTTAATAATGATGTGGAGATGCTGACATTGGACTGGGGTGAGCACAGTAAGAAATTTTACACCAGGTTAAAAATCCAACAGGTTTGTTTCGAATCATTAGCCTTCGGAGCACAGCTTTCACCCGAGGAAGGAGCTGTGCTCCGAAAGCTAGTCATTCAAAACAAACCTATTGGACTTTTAACTTGGTGTCACAAGACTTCTTGCGAGGTTTAATAAAAAGGGAGTTACCAATAATAATTGCAGACTTATTTTTGAGCAACATTTAAAAAAAATTACATTCACATTCAGTTCCTATAAAAACAAAAAAATTTATAGTCCCTGTTCAAAGTGTCCAGAGCCACTTGGAGCTGTGAATCAAACTGAAATTGAAGGCATCCGACTGTGATAATGAATGGTTGTGAAATCTGTCGTGCAGACAGTTCCTGAGGTTTATGTCAACAAGCATAGCGAATGGCAATAATTTTAACATTCCAAATAGTTTATTCCAAGAATTAAAGGCAGGCGTTTTACAGATTCCTTGGACAGTTCAGGCAACTGAGTTTCAGTGAGCTCTCTGTTCCAATGGGTTTACGCACTTTCCACACACATTCATTGCCTATCTTTAGGAATCTCAAAGGAAATCTTACTTTTCCCAATGGGCAGTTTAGTTGCCACAAAGATGTCTAGGGACTAGAAACATATGGGTACCTTTCCTCTCCATCAGGAAACACTATCTACCCACAAGTTGGGTTTCAAGACCTCTTACCCTTAAACATGTAACAATGCCAATTAAAGTTATAACTGGATGGGAAGGTCCCAGAATGAGCCCTGGCACAAAAGATAACCAATACTTTTAAAAAATCAAACATGGAGGAACAGAGACACAGGACCAATAATTAGTTTTAACAAGAAAAAAAATAAACATGAAAAATGAATATAATCCTTCAAAGCAAGTTTGAAGCTCCGATTGTCTCACTAACACACGAAAGCTACTATCTGTGGATTTTTTCTCAGAATCTCCCATCGATTGCTATGAGAGTTTCCAAACTCAACTTCCGAAATATGCCTTAAAATCTTCTCTCACAGTGGTTAGCATTGTTGCTTCACAGCACCAGGGTCCATGGTTCGATTCACGCATGGGTCACTGTCTGTGCGGACTCTGCACGGGTTTCCTCCGGGTGCTCCAGTTTCCTCCCACAAGTCCTGAAAGACGTGCTGTTAGGTGGATTGGACATTCTGAATTCTCCCTCAGTGCACCCGAACAGGCGCAGGAATATGGGCTTTTCATAGTAACTTTATTGCAGTGTTAATGTACTACTTGTGACAATAAAGATTATACTTTTACTTCGTGATTTGCATTCTGGAATCCAGTCCAGATTTTATAAATGACACTTTTTCTACACTTCCGTTCCACCTTTAACAGTGAGCCCAGTCCAGGGATTTGTACCAACATCTTGTAGGATTTCTTTGCCTTGACCGTCTTCCACTGTTGAACAAATTCTGATATCCAGCCAAAACATTCTTACCAACTTACTTTAAAATGCGTTTTCCCAGATAGTAGAAAGACATACCAAACTTTAGGATTATTTTTGAAACCTTCCTCGAGCATTCTCACCAACCAATTTCTTCTCAGTTCTATGACTGGGTCAGACATCAGAATCCTTGTCCTTGTCAGCACCTCCTTTCATACGGATATTGAAAGGATAACAAAAAGTGCGGGGGAGTGTTCAGGATAATAAGACCACAAACTCACGGCACCTTGGTGCACTTCCTTTCATGGGAAACAAAGTCAGAGTCACGCAATAAAATGGATCCCTCGTGGGTAAAAAATATTCAATCAGGGCATAAAACACCACAAGATACCCCAGGAACACCCCAGGATACAGCCATCAAAATTAGATTCATGGTTATGAAGTATACCCTCATATACAGATAAGGAATAACCAAATAACAACACAGTAGGATAACAGGAGCACAGTAATGCAGTTCCACCAGAAGAACATAGAACATAGAACAGTACAGCACAGAACAGGCCCTTCGGCCCTCAATGTTGTGCCGAGCAATGATCACCCTACTTAAACCCACGTAACCCGTAACCCAACAATCCCCCCATTAACCTTATACTACGGGCAATTTAGCATGGCCAATCCACCTAACCCGCACATCTTTGGACTGTGGGAGGAAACCGGAGCACCCGGAGGAAACCCACGCACACACGGGGAGGACGTGCAGACTCCACACAGACAGTGACCCAGCCGGGAATCGAACCTGGGACCCTGGAGCTGTGAAGCATTGATGCTAACCACCATGCTAGAGTTCAGAGAAAACAGAGCTCATAGAACCACGGTCACTATAATCCCTGAAAATGCCTTGACCATGAGGAGAGCTGTCCAAACGCTCCCCACAAAAACAGGATAGGGGGGGGGGGAAATAACGGGGGACAGATTTTCCTCTCTCAACACTGAAAACAAAAAGAATCCCCACTCTCCTCAGAAGTACAGATCAGCCACTGCCCTGACCACCTTTACACTTAAAAGAGCCAATGACATGGACACAGAGAAAGAGAAAAGCCAATGATCCAAGGAGTTAAACACAGTCTGAGCCTCATGACATAACAGATTCTGCACCTTTCCAAACCGTTCAAAAGCAGCAAGCAGACCATCAATAAGTAAAAATGTTTTCAAGCCCCCCACCTACGGAATATCTTGGAGAGAGATAGGTCCACTCCTGAAAAAAAGTGGACCCTATGGGCAGCACGGTAGCATTGTGGATAGCACAATCGCTTCACAGCTCCAGGGTCCCAGGTTCGATTCTGGCTTGGGTCACTGTCTGTGCGGAGTCTGCACATCCTCCCCGTGTGTGCGTGGGTTTCCTCCAGGTGCTCCGGTTTTCTCCCACAGTCACAAAGATGTGCAGGTTAGGTGGATTGGCCATGATAAAATTGCCCTTAGTGTCCAAAATTGTCCTTAGTGTTGGGTGGGGTTACTGGGTTATGGGGATAGGGTGGAGGTGTTGATCTTGGGTAGGGTGCTCTTTACAAGAGCCGGTGCAGACTCGATGGGCCGAATGGCTTCCTTCTGCACTGTAAATTCTATGATGATCTATGAACTACACCAAGTCAAATAGCTAATTTGTCCAGATGCAAAGAGAATAATTCAAAATGAAAGGAACCTCAGGAATGGCTGAAGCAACATATTATCACAGATCCCACCCTCATGGGTAGCCCAGAGGAGAATCAGCCCTGGAGACTGCAGAAAAAACGATATGGAGGGAGGAATGAGCCCAGCCTGATATCCAATTGAAGAAGGACCCAACCGATACTCAAACTTAAGCCCAGAAACTTGCAATCAGGCACTGCAGACAACAGGATATCACAACCCAGGAAGTCTCACGGGATCAGAGGTGAGCTGGCAAGATGGATATAGAACTAGCTCGGTAGTAAAGAAAGAGGGCAGCAGTAGAAGGATACTTTTCTGAATGGAGGGCTATGAATAGTGGCATTCTGCAGGATCAGTGCTGGGAACTTTGCTGTCTGAAGTATATATAAATGATTTGGAGGAAAATGTAACTGGTCTGATTCGTACGTTTGCTGACTACTCAAAAGTTGGAGGAATTACGATAGTGATGAGAACTGTCAGAAGCTACAGATCGGTTGGAGATTTGGGCGGAGAGATGGCAGATGAGAGTTTAATCTGGACAAACATGATGTAATGCATTTTGGAAGATCTAATACAGGTAGGAAATTTACAGGAAATGGCAGAACACTTAAGAGTACTGATAGGCAGAGGGATCTGGGTGTACAAGGCCACAGGTCAAAACGTTGCAACACAGGTGGAGAAGATAGTCAAGATGGTGTTCTTCGTCTGGGGCATTGAGTATAAGAATTACTAAGTCATGCTGCAGCTGTATAGAACCTTAGTCAGGCCACACTTGGGAGTATACTGTTCAATTCTACCAGAAGGTGTGGAGGCTTTGGAGAGGTGGCAGAAGAGATTTACCAGGATGTTGCCTGGGATGGAGGGCATTTACTATGAGAGGTTGGAGAAATTTGGTTTGTTCTCACTGGAACAACGGAGGTTGAGGGGCGACCTTTTGGAAGTCTAAAAGATTATGAGGGGCATGGATAATCAGAAGCTTTATCCCAGGGTGGGAGAGTCAATTACTAGGGGACATAGGTTTAAGGTGTGAGGGGCAAAATTTAGAGGCAATGTGTGAGGGAATTTTTTTTTTACACAAGAGGGTAGTGGGTCCCTGGAACCCGCATTCAGAGAAGATGGTGGAAGTAGGTGCGATAAGGGGCATCTTGACAAATATATGAATAGGATAGGAACAGAGGGATACGGCCCCAAAAGTGTAGAAGATTTCAGGTTAGACGGGCTGCATGGTCGGCGCAGCCTGGGAGGGCCAAAGGGCCTGTTCCTGTGCTGTACTATTCTTTGTTCTTTGAACCAGTTCTCAAGAAAGCAGACCTGAAGCCCCCAAAAAAGGAAGGCGGGGGGGGGGGGGGGGGGGGGGGAACACGTGACTGGGTAGGCGATCAAACCCTCCGCTTAGCGTGCCCGCATCCAACCTGGATAACCACCTGTGTTGCTGAACTAACCCATTCGGTTTAGTCAGACTAGGACCTGCAAGACCCTGGAACAGAAGTTAAAGCCCAAGAACACTAACCTCACTCTTATAATGCAATTTACCCCTTGACACCAAGGGAGCAACAGCAAGAAAATACACTTTGAGAACAAATAGAAACGCAATTCATGACATGACCAACACATCAAGTAATGCCAGAAAACAAGTCCAGGGATACTCGAAAATCAAGGATTATACAACCATGCCGGGCGTGCATCCATCCTGACACTCCCACATCGCCAAAGGCACCAACACACTCCCACAATGCCAGAGGCACCAACAACAAGGAAAATAAGTCCAGTCCACTCATGGATACCTAGTCTGTCTGGACCATCATAGGATAAGCACCGATTCCTTTACCCCGGAATAACAAGAGAAAAATACAAAACAAATTTACCACACCACTAGTTCAAACGGAAGATTTTCTTGACATAAAATGATGACACAAGGCCATACCAGCTACCTCTACTTCTAATTATGCACCCAACACCTGCTGTGGCACTACTCTGTAAATAAAGCAAATTGTACCAAAAAACATACCCCTGTGTAAATGCAAGGGTTCAAGCACATAAGAAAAAACAAACCAAGTAAATAACGCACAACACTCAAGAAATAGAACTCACTCGGTAAACTCCCCGAAAGGAGATCCCTGGCCATTAACAAAGGCCCACCCCCTAGCCACCGCTGGATCACACCAGTGGAATAATATAAGTAAGAAAACAAGATAAAAAGATAATGACCTGAATTTGCAGGTTAACAGACAAAAAAAAGGCTCCTGGCTCACCATATTCCCTTGTCAGCATGGAAGAGATCATATAATCAAGAGTGAAATCACAACGGAACAAAGTTCAGGATTAATGATGAACTTCAGGATAATCCACCATCCCTGGAGTGAGAAAAGGACAATGCCATCACTGGTTCATTGAGGAACGTCCAAGTTTCATCCAGAGTTTCACCAAAGTCTCTGCACCTCCACCATGTTGTCCCAGGGCTGAGATGAGAAGGAGCCTGGGCCTGGCAGGTGGGAAAGACCCGTTGCTTCCAGCCACCTCCAACTCTTCTTGACAGACACCAAATGCAAAATAACAGAAGACCAGGGGTCAGAATCTCCATCTGACTCCAGGCCTCCAAGACCGGATGAAATGTGCATCACCAAACTCAAGATGACACCGGTGGAATAATATAAGTAAGGAAACAAGATAAAAAGATAATGACCTGAATTTGCAGGTCCTCAGATCAAGACTGTGAAAGCATGGAGGCTAGTTCACCAAATTAGCCAGGAATCTCACCACAGCTCTTCTCGGGTGACCGAATCAGAACACTCCTCATCTAACCCCAATTCAAACAGGAGGTTCGGCATACCTTTGATCCTTGGAGATCATGCTGCGAGGTGTAAAGAGTAAATCACCATCTCGAATGGTAGGTTCTCTTCTCCACTTCATCCATTTTCTATAGCATATCTCACAATTCATCACGGTGAGCACCAATAATCTGTGCCTGAGAGCTGGATCGTCGTCCGTAACCCTGCTCACAAAGGCGGGCATCATCTTGGCACCGTCAAAGCATGGGCCCACTCATCACCAAACGACCGCAGTGAACTAAGCCCCACCTCAGCCATCTCTGACCGTCTCAGACAGACTTTGACTTAATTCTGCGCCCTGCTGTTAAAATATTAACCAGAATCTTCCAAAACATGGTACAGATTATACCCATCGGGATCAAATAATTACAGGCTGCGCATGAGGACAAAAGGAGTAGTGCCAGAGCTCAGGAAAGAGCAGCCACTCCCCATCTCAAGATTTCAAATTCTTTACTTTTGCTGTTAGACGAGTTAGGGAAAACGTCTCACTTTCAACAAAACATCCCAGGGCATGACTTTCTTCACAGTCCTCAAATAATTCTCTGAACTATCTTGGGATTCATCCCCCTTTCTCATTGATTCTGAAGGACAACACTACAATCTGAGACAGAATCTGCCTCATTTCATTCAAAGTTTCATTGCTTCTTTGCAGCAGTCGACAATGAACCACATTCCGCTGCTGAAAAATCTCATTGTTTCTTTGTAGAAGTTCCTGAATAATCTCATTGTTTCTTTGCAAATGCTGCTGAAGAATCTCATTGTTTCTTTGTAGATGCAACTGAAGAATCTCATTGTTTCTTTGTAGGTGATGCTGAAGAGCATCATTGTTTCTTTGCAGATTCTGGCTAACATCTTTTTTAAATTCAGTCAAAGTTTGCTGAGGCAAGTTAGAAGTGGCCTGATAACTCTCTGTACTTTGAGCCTGTTCCTGAAGTAAGCACTCAAGTGGTTTCAGATAATCTTCATTTCCTTCATCAGTAGTAAAGGCCTGATGCTGTCCATGTGCTCGAGGAGACAGCAAAGCTTTTGCTCCCAAAGCCGCAAGTTCCTCACCTCTGGAAGGTTCCAAGTAACCTCTCTCCAGCACAGCAGCCACAGCATCACAGGCTTCCTCCTTCACACAAGCCACAATATTTAACTTGAACTCACCAACACTCCCGTCCAAATTAGACATCTTACCCTCCTGACACTTCTCTCCCTCCTCCACTTCAGATGTCATTCCACATTGCTGTGAGGTATTCACCTCCGTCCCTTCCTCACCAACCCTTTGAGGAATCTCAGACACTGCTGCCAACTCTCCTCCATCACCATCTGATGTGTTCAAAGACACCTGTGTATCTGTCAGGAAGAAAATCACAATTATTATCTTTTGTCATGTAAATTAACTCTCCTGATGGCTTAAACGCTCAGCTGCTGACATCACCTTCCCTCATCCCCATATCTGATCCACCATTGGTTATCCTAGGGTTGATTATCCTGGGGTTGGAGAGGCCAAACAGCTTCCTTGTGAAGCTGATATTGCCCTCCTGTTCCGTCAGCTCCTTGATGTACTGAATCCGCCCTCCAGTCAATGAGTGCTCCTGGGTGTTACGGGCCAGATTTACCTGGAGGTAGAAATGAAAATGACACATTATCCGAGTGCTGGAGACAGTTTTCAGCCTGCACCCAGAGGGACTTCCGATTAGAGATCAATCTCATGACAAAGTCAGAGTCACCTCCAAGCAAACCTCATTTTACAAAATCTCATGAAATCAGGAAATAAAGCATTGTGATCTTTCTGTATTTTCAACCCAAAAAGGATTGAGAGTTTCAAAAATTAACATAAATATATATTTGATATTCTGATATTGCCCTCTTGTCTATTACAGGGAAACGTGTACATTATCAGGTGCTTCAATACATCCTGATGCATCTTTTGGTGAAGTTTGGCGATTTGTTCAATGGTTAAATTAACCTTCTTGAAACAATTGGACTGATGGTGGGAAGTAGGAGACGGCACTACTGAGACAGACAGTTCTCCTCTGTGAGCACAGGAGTGCAAACAACAGACAATCCTCAGTGTAAGGGAAGCAGGTGAGCTGCAGTGTGAACGTGATGTCTGTGGAGGTCTGATAACTGAGAATGATTTGCCGCACACCTCAATATGAATGGTTCCTCACCAGTGTGTGCAGAGATTCAAGATGGCGCCGGAGCGAGGCGACTATTTGCAAGCTGTGCCCAGCATACCCTCTAATTCTATCTTTTACTCTCGTTCTATGCTTCTAAAACTTCATTCCAACTCTTTTAAACTCTCTCACAATGTTCTTATTCAATTATTTACAGATTTATAGATCTTTAGGACCCTAGAGATACCTGACACTGACGACCTGAAATTGAATGGGAACGTGTGAGCAGCTGCCGATGCTGCAATCCCAGGCCTGGGAATCCCCCTACAGCGGCTGCCAGAGACCAGGAAAACGCCCCAGCTAAAGTTTGAGGTCACGTACCAACCGACTCAAGAACAGCTTCTTCCCTACTGCTACCAAACTTTTGAATGGACCTACCTCGTATAAAGTTGATCTCTTCTCTGCCCCTTGCTATAACTGTAACATTATATTCTGCAGTCTCTGCTTCCTTCCTTATGTATGGTATGATTTGTTTGTACAGCATGCAAGAAACAATACTTTTCACTGTATACTAATACATGTGACAATAATAAATCAAATCAAATCAGAGGGCTGATTAGCCAGAGAATTATTTGTTACATACATACTGTACATGTGAATCTGTTGGTATACACAAGAAGCTGATGAGTCCGAGAATGGTTGTCTCCTGTGTGAATGCATTGCCCTACGCAGAGGCAAGGTGACTCAGGGAATGATTTGTCACATACTGTGCATGTAAATAGGTCGGTGTACACAAGAAGCTCATGAGTCCAAGAATAATTTGTCACGTACCTTGCACGGGAAAGGTTTCTCCACTGTATGAGTATGTCGGTGTCTCTGGAGGCTTGATAACTGCGAGAATGATTTGTCACAGACCTCGCATGTGAAGGGTTTCTCCCCTGTGTGAAGACGTCTGTGTCCACTGAGGCTTGATGACCGTGTGAATGATTTGTCACACACCTCACACTTGAAGGCTTTCTCACCTGTGTGAATGCGTTGGTGCCGACGCAGGTGTGATGACCACGAAAACGATTTATTGCATATTTTGCACATGAAGGGCTTTTCCCCTGTGTGAGTGTGTTTGTGTTGACGAAGGGTCGATGACACCGAGAATGATTTGTCACACACCTCACACGTGAAGGGTTTCTCCCCTGTGTGAACCTGCTGGTGTTGACGGAGGGTCGCAAATTGTGAGAAGGACTTCTCACAAACATCACACCTGAATGGTTTCTCCCCTGTGTGAATCATACGGTGCCTCAGAAGCTTTGTAGAATTCACAAAACCTTTATCACAAATGTGACACTTGAATCGTTTCTCTTCCATGTGGATGCTCTTGTACTAATAGTACAGGGAACAAATGCACCTAAGAGAATCTCACGAACTTGTGGAGTCCCCGACACACCTCAAACTTGAAAAGCCTCCCACCTGCAGGAATGAGTCAGTGGTTCATGAGGCTCGATGAATGATTGAAGATCTCACCACACTTGGAATCCACTCACACTTCTTCCCAGCCTCACCCTGACCGGTCACCCACAGCCGAAACTTTGAAAGGGTTGGTTCTGATGGAAGGTTCCACACCACTGACCAGTTTCAGATCTGATGATGTCAAAGCTTCCCTGACCCGACCGATGTCCAGATGATTGTTTCACTGCCCAACTATCTCTGTATTGAGCAATGTTGTGAAAGGACTGGATGTCTTCCCACAGTTGTGCAGTTGTTTCTCGGTGATGGTAAATATCCACCGGCGGTGTCTATCTTCTCTGTATTCTCCGCTGTAGTACAGTGTTATCCTTCTGTAAAACAGGAAACGTAAGAATTATTTCCACCAACTCCATCTCCTCCTTTACTGAAGGGGCTGAATCCTCAGTTAGGGACTGTTCCACAGTGAGCGTCTGTCTGCTATTCCTCTGTGTGGGGATCAGACAAAAGTCCTTTCTTTGTCCACAATGTTAGGAAATTGGACTAGAAACACCAACAATTTTGCGATTTGTAAACTTTTTTTTATAAATTTAGATTACCCAATTATTTTTTCCAATTAAGGGGCAATTTAGCATGGCCAATCCACCTACTCTGCACATTTTTGGGTTGTGGGGGCGAAACCCACGCAGACACGGGGCGAATGTGCAAACTCCACACGGACAGTGACCCAGAGCCGGGATCGAACCTGGGACCTCAGCGCCGTGAGGCGGTTGTGCTAACCACTAGGCCACTGTGCTGCCCTTCAATTTGTAAACTTTGAGGAAAGGATACTTCACCCCCAGGGGTAATTCCACTGACAAATAGGGAACTTTTATAACAAGATAAACTTTATACTTACAACAGGACCAACTGCATTAACACCACAGAAAATAGCTAACAAGTGACAGTTAAACAATTCTTAAGATAAAGGGAAACACTTTAACTTATAACTTCTCCATCTCCAATGAAGCAAAGCCACTTGGCTTTGGTCAAAAGTCACTTGTCAATGAGATACTTGCTGTCCTCTGTGTAGAGATTCGCTTTCAGCAGCAGAGAGACCCTTTGAGACACAAGCTGCAATTCCTTCCGTCGTTGGCAAAAAAGCTAAAATGCATGCTACACACCTGGCTCTTCCCATTAGTTAGATCAATTCTATCCCACTTTGTGACTATCGAACAAAGGCCAAATAGAACCCCTCCATGAACGAAACCCCAGGGAACCTTTTTTCTATAAAGTCTATTCACTCTATATAGATAAACAATTAAATCATTATAATCAATGATTATCACACATTTACAACATCTTAATTGCACCTTTTGCAAACACACTTGCCTATGTGTTAAACCAGGATTTCTCAAAATATTGCTGCAACGCAATACGCATGATTGTCAAATACCCTCAGTTTCCAGCTGGAACATTGGATCGTGACCAAGAGAAGACAATGTGGTTACTTTCTTTACACCGTTCAGACACAATCTTAACAGGCACAGTGCAAATAATGGAAAAGACAGTCACGTGAAGTGTAAAACAAGCACTTAATTCACAATGAGCTCCAGTTGCACTGGCAAAAATTAGTTTTACCCTCAGAGTTTGTGTTTAATATAAAAAATACTCAGGAAATATTTAATTTGATGGATATTTTGAAATTTCTCTCCTTGTTTTCCCAAATTATTTGAAGAAAACACACTGGGCAGGAAGTGCTGGAAGCTGAGGAAAATATTGCTTCAGTGTAACTGATTGAAGGGTTCTGGTTTATCCTGGGAAATACTGCACTCACTCAGACTGCACATCCCAAATTCAGCTCTCACACAGAGCACTGGGCAAAACTATCAAATCCAAACGCAGGCTTTTGGGAAGGTCGAGGCCTTCAGGTAAAATCTTTAAGGACATTAAAAGACATTTCAATAAATGTGTCTATGCCCCTCGCAGATAATTACACCTCACCTTCTCATATTCAGTAATGACCCATCAACAAAACTCAGCCTGTAAATCAGAAGGGAAATGCTTCCAATAAACACCCTGAATATCCAACACACAGCCAATCAAACAGCTCAGCACAAAGCACCGAGTAAACAGGTCTGTGAGCTGGATCTTCTCACACAGCATAAGGGGCATTTCCACACCTGATTGCCCACAGGATAGTCAGACTGCCTGAACATTAGTGTGGATATTGTGCAATGTAATGATTCTAAATTGTGCTCCTTCACTCACCATCTCCTGACTTGGTTTTGAGTCCCTACAGGAAGTGAAGCAGCTGTGGTAGAGGAAGAGGAGAGAATGGGCAGAGTGGGTGGGCTCTCTGATTGACGTCTCTCACAGACAATCCAAATATTTCTGCAGTAACAGGAGTTTCCTGAAGTTTGGGAAACTGACCGGGGAAACGGAGGCGACTTTGAGCAGCAGATCAGGTGGAGATTTAAACTTGTCATTGTCCCATCTGAATAAAACCTCACTTATTGCAGCAGCTGTTTCAGTTCCCCTGGAAAAATTTTGACAGAGATTTCTAGTGTGGGAATAGCATTCTTCATCCTCGGAGGCTTTCAAACTGACAGTGTGGGATGTGTAGCCTCGGATGTGTTTGCCAGCAGATCAGAAAAGATAGACCCACAGCATCCAAGGCAGTGATGACGTGTAGTGGGATCAGCACATGGACAGGAGAAAGGGACACAGGAGAGAGAGACATACCTCGGAGATAGAGAAAGGGAGAGAGAGAGAGAGACGGGGAGAGGGACACAGGAGAGAGAGATCTGGAGTGGGGAGACTGACTCAGTGATCATAGAGTACCTCTATTCCTGGAAGAGTGGCTTGGTGACTCAGGGAGTGTGGTGGGGCTCATTATGTGAGCAGATGCCCCAGAGTTTGATATCTTACAGGCCCTGTCCAGGGGTCACCAGTTGTATTAAATTAAATTAATCCACTGAATTACTATTATTCCTGAGTATTTTTGATATTAAATACATACTCAAAGGGTTAACTGATCTTTGCCAGTGCAACACAAGCTCATCTTGAATCGATAGCCCGTTTTACACTCCACCTGACTCTTTTCCATTGCTTTCAAAGTGCCTCGGAAGATGGGGGGCCTTGGTGGAGGAAAGAAAGTAGCCACGTTGTCTGCTCTTGTTCACTATCCAGTGTCCTTGCTGGAAACAGAGGGTTTGTGACAGTCAAGTGAGGAAAAAGAAAGGACTTGAAACTGATCCCCACACAGCAGAATAACAGATTGACACGCACTGTGGAACAGTCTCCAACTGAGGAGCCAGCCCTTTAGCAAAGGAGGAGAGGGAGTTGGAGTTTCTTTTTTCTGTTTTACCCAAGGATTGCACCGTACGACACCAGAGAATACAGAGATGATAGACACCACAAATGGATCCTGATCATCACCCAGGGAACAGCAAAACAACTGAGGGAAGATATCCAGTCTCTTCACAGCATTGCTCAACAGAAAGAAGGTTGGGCAGTTAAACCATCATCCGGAAATCAGTCGAATTAGGGGAGCTTTGACATATCATTAGATCTGAAACTGGTCAGTCGTGTGGAACCGTTCAATCAAACACAACCTATCGGAAGGCTGTGGGTGATCGATCAGAGTGAAACTGGGAAGAAGTATGAGTGGGCCCCAAGTGTAGTGAGAGATTCAGTCATTCCTCGAGCCTCATGAAATACTGCCTCATTCCTGCAGGCGGGTTATTCGTCTGAGGTGTGTGAGAAAGGCTCCACAGGCTCATAAGATCTCCTGACCTAACACACAAGAGGGGCTGTTTAGCTCACAGGGCTAATCGCTGGCTTTGAAAGCAGACCAAGGCAAGCCAGCAGCACGGTTCGATTCCCGTAACAGCCTCCCCGAACAGGCGCCGGAATGTGGCGACTAGGGGCTTTTCACAGTAACTTCATTTGAAGCCTACTCGTGACAATAAGCGATTTTCATTTTCAAGATGCATCCACTGTCCCACCACTAATACAAGGCCAGCCACATGGAAAGAAACCATTCAAGTGTGTCATCAAACATTCCACAATCACCAACATTGGGTGTTCATCAAGACAGTCACACGGGAGAGAGGCCATTCAAATGTGAGGTCTGTAACAAATCATTCTTGCAGTCATTTTGTCTACTACAACAGCAGAGGGTTCACACAGGGGTGAAACCCTGCAGAGGTGGGGAATGTGACAAATCTTTCTCCTAGTCATTGAATCTCCTGCTCCGTCAGGGGATTCACACAGGGGAGAAACCTTTCAGATCTGACAAAAGAAAATTACTGCAGATGCTGAAATCTTAAACTAAAACAGAAAATGCTGGACAATCTCAACAGGTCTGACAGCATCTGTGAAAATAGAATGGAGCTAAAATTTCAAGTCTGGATGACAAAGGTAGGGTGGGTTGGGCAAAGGAGTGGACTTAGGTGGAGTGCTCTATTGGAGGGTCGGTTCAGACTTGATAGGCCAGGTGGCCTCCATCTGCACTCTGGGATTCTATGAAAACAGGTTCCATCCTTTGTCACAAAAGTATGGAGTAATCTCTGACCATTGGAATTGGCAGCCAGACTAAAGTAACTTTGATATAAACTGTTTGTAGTATGGAATCATAGAATTTACAGTGCAGAAGGAGGTCATTTGGCCCATCGAGTTTGCACCAGCCTTTGGAAAGAGCACCCCACTTAAGCCCAGGCTTCCACCCTATCCCTGTAACCCCAGTAACCCGACCTAACTAAGGAGCAATTTAGCGTGGCCAATCCACCTAACCTGCACATCTTTGAACAGTGGGAGGAAACCGGAGCACCCGGAGGAAACCCACGCAGTCACGGGGAGAAAGTGCAAACTCCACACAGACAGTCACCCGAGGCCAGAATTAAGGTTGGGACCCTGGAGCTGTGAGGCAGCAATGCTAACCACCGTGCCGCCCAGCCCTCACTCCATAACTAATGTGGATTTTATATTTTGTATACATAACATGTTCTACAAGTTTTACACCACAGAATATGAATTGAATACTGTCTATCCATATTGAGAATTAAGATCCTGAGCAGTCCTCCAGAGTGAAATATTAGTCTACTCTCATTATCAAATGGATATGTTACAAGATAGTGCATTCTGCACATAGTAAAAACACAAAAATTTAAAAGGCACACAATGATAAATATATTCTATTTGAACTTTTTAAAAATACATACAGTTCAAGAAACGTTTTATATATTCTCTATTAAAATATTTCCAACGTCTGCAATGATCATGTAAAGTGTTGAGGTACAGAAACAGGTTAATGACCCTTCAAATCCATGACAATGTTTTTCCCCATGGGCCACCTAGCTTAATCCCACTTTATTGCTTGCTCTCCATAACCGTGTGATAGTCTGGTGATGTTCTGGTTGGAAGACAACAATTTTATGAAGTTTTGCTTGGCTCAGTGTGTCAGGGGCAAGAGGCTCATGGCAGTAAACTGAAATCACAAGGCTGCAGTGCTCTCTCTCCATTACGATGTTCACCAGTAGCACGGCTCCACACCACAAAATTACCTCACAGTGATAAAAGCACCAATCCTGTATGTCAAAAAATGAATCAGTATCTTGCAGTTAGGTCGTCTTAGGAACATTTTGCCAGATGAAGGCCCTAAGACTTCCATGTGAAAACATTTAAATTGTACGCTGCAGCTTGTATTTGTACAAAAACAGAGTATGATCATGTAAGACTAGCAAAGGGCAGTAAGGCTGCATGAATGCATCAGCAGTAAGAGTAACAGTGATTGTGGAGCACTTTGTGGCAACTACTTGGTATAAGAAACATTGCATAACCTTATCTGCAGAGCTTTAATCTAGTCCATAATCTTTTTCCTCATCCAGCATTGCTAATGTCATTCAGCTGCTATCCCCAGTCTTTCCAGGGCTATGCCTTTTTTAGTAATCTATCTTCATTCAGTAAGCAAACCTGAATGGGCATGAATGAAAATGAACCATTTTGAAGGAATATGTTAATAGTAAACCTATTCCCTTGGCTTGCAACCAAAAATATAGACCTTAAAATGGCTGCTACAGGTTTTAATTTCCCACTCACAAAATGTTGATGGGAGCTCTTACATGGTACAATCTGTACATGAATAGGAATTTCTGCAGATATTTTCCACTGTTTGCTATCTTTATCAAAAGAGTAGACAGGAGAACAGTGCAGTCCACTAAGTTTTAGACAATAAACAATGAGATAACCCTCTGCAGCAAAGATGAGGGAAGTTTAGACAAAAGAATGGGGGATATAAACAACACTATTTGGGGCGAAGTCAGAAAGAGAAAAGTTGAGAACCTGTCAAAAAGAGGGCATCCAAATTGTTTTAGCTAGAAATTTGGGCAGAAACATGAGTCTGTGTTGAAAATATCGAATTCTGGTGTATGATATGGTAATTCCACAATAATAATACATCCAGGCATAATAAAGCAACCACATGATTAGAATAATGCAGTACTGTGGCATAATGCAAGAAACTAACACAATGGAAGCAGTACCTTCAAAAAAGTTAACAGAATGCATTAAAGTAAAAAAAGTTATGAGTCAAAAAGTAATTATATAATATATTTCAACTCATTACAATGCAGAGGTCAGGATTACAGTAATAGCGAGCAGCAGGATGGATTAATTGTTCTTCCACTGCAGTTAATATTTCTCTCTCATCATATGAATGTAAAAATACATTTGGACAGGGAAAGACTAGGTGCCCCATCAAACCTGCCTCAACAGTTGCAATGCCATCAGGCATCATGTTAAGAACAGGATTCAGTTTCTTCTGGATGTATCAACTGCATGCCTTTCCGCTTCAGGAGACGACAAATCTTTTATATTTGTTGCACATGAAGATGAATTTAATTAAAGTGTACAATCATAGGTGGCCACAGCAAATATTCATTCATAAGAACATAAGAACTAGGAGCAGGAGTAGGCCATCTGGCCCTGCGAGGCAATCATGGCTGATCTTTTGTGTACTCAGCTCCACTTTCCCACATGAACACAATAACCCTTTATTCCTTTATTCTTCAAAACTATCTATCTTTATCTTGAAAACATTTAATGAAGGAGCCTCAGCTGCTTCACTGGGCAGGGAGTTCCATAGATTCACAACTCTTTGGGTGAAGAAGTTCCGAAGCTCATTCCTAAATCTACTTCCTCTTATTTTGAGGCTATGCCCCCTAGTTCTGCTTTCACCCGCCAGTGGAAACAACCGGCCCGCATCTATCCTATCTATTCCCTTCATAATTTTATATATTTCTATAAGATTGCCCCACATCCTTCTAAATTCCAACGAGTACATTACCAGTCTACTCAAACTGTCCTCGTAATCCAACCCCCAACTCTGGGATTATGTGGATCTAGGAGTGTAAGACATCTCATGGCACATTAAAAAGGGATAGCGAAATGGAGAGGTTCAGGAAGTAAATTTCGAGTTTAGGGCCAAGCGAACTGAAAGCACAGTTTCAAAGGTGGAACAATTGAAATTGTGGATAAAATTGTGAATTGTGGCCAGAATAGGAAGAGGGCAGAGATCTCAAAGGTACATAGAGTTGGAGGCGATGACAGAGGTAGGGGAGGGGCGTGTTGTTAGACCAGGTGCTAGAAAGGTAAGCAAGCAGAGGGGTGATGGATAAATGAACTTTGGAGGGAGGTAAGTTACATGCAGCAGAATTTGAAATGAGGACATGTATGAAAGGTGGAGGATGGGAAGCTGACTCGGAGACTTGACCATTCCAATGCAATATCAGTAACAAAGACATGGACGAGGGTTTCAAAATAGATAAGGTGAGACAGAGTCAAAGTTGAGTAGTTACCCAGGTAGAAGAAGGCGGAGTTAGTGATTGTGTGTTTATGTGGCCCAAACACGGCATTATGGTTGCAAACGGTCTTACTCAGCAGAAGGCATTTGCCAGGGATGGAAACAGTATCAGAAAATGAAGTTTATTGTCGGGGCCAAACACAAGGACCTCAGTCTTTCCTGTACTTAATTCGAATAAATATTTACTCATCTAATATTGGATGTCAGGTAAGTAGTGTGACAATCAAAGACATTGGAGGAGTCCCCATAGAGGTGGTGGTGAGATAGAGTTGAATATTGTGACAGATATGTGCAACCTAATATGTTTTAGTATGATATTGATGGAAGTTAGCTTATATAAGAGAAATAGAAGGGGCCAAGAATAGATCTTTAGGAAACTCCAAAAATTAATTCCATGAGTAAAAGGAGTGCTATTGATGATGGTTTTCTAGCTGCGATTCGATAGATGAAAATGGAAGTACAACACAGCTGTATGATGGAGGAAAAAGTGAAGGAGGATAGTGTAGCCTGCTGTGTTGAAAGTAGGTCAAGAAACATAAAAATAGGAGGAGGCCATCCGGCCCTTCGACCTTCTCCGCCATTCATTATGATCATGGCTGATAATCCAACTCAATAGCCAAATCCCACTTTCCCCCATATCCTTTGACCCCCTTCACCCTAAGTATTCTGTGAGATTTTCCCCTGATGTCAGTGTGTGTGTATGTTAAAGTGAGCCAGCTCTCAGAACTAGAATCAGACCCTGCTTTAGATGGTGATGTGAATTATAGACAGATCCTCTTCAGGTGACGGTGTTTGACTAATATCATGGGTAATGTTTGTACTCTCCTGTCTGGGAGGACTACTATCCTGAATGTGGTGAAGGAGTGGGGGTGAGTCTCTACAGACCTGAGTTTCCTAAGCCCATCATACCTCTATGTAATAATGGTGAAATTTGTTCACCTTACACTCTTCCAAGATTCATTTCATGTTCTGGGAGAGACCTTGACATTTTGAAAATGTTTTGCTATTCTGGTTCATTCATAGTTTAGTGAAAGCTGAATATTGTGGGTTTTTTTTGTAGTTTTACCGTTCTTCTGTATAGATTTATAATGCACACTAAATTCATATTTTTAAACTTAACCCAGACTACCTGATTCATCAGTCGAGTATTTCTATTCACTGAAACACTCAAGAGCCTACAGTAAGTGTTCTGTAGACAATATATGTGTCAATGTCACTGTGTAATGGCTTTTCATTTGACTAATTTCAAGTTCACAGGAAACATTTCTATAAGAAAGAAAGACTTGCATTTTTATATCAACTTTCAAAGAGGGCATCCAAAAACATTGACATGCATTTTGCAATGCAGACACTGTGGCAATATCAGAATGTGAGAATCCATTTGAGCACAGCAAGGTCCCACAAACCCCAAGATGATAATGACCAGATCCTGTTTTTGTGATATTGATAGTAAGACCCATATTGACCAGAACATCAGCAATAACTCCACTGCTCTTATACAATGTAGTGTCATGGGATCTTTTACAATCACGTGAGAAGGCAGAAAGATGGTCCCTCTGACAGTACATCACTCCCTCAGTACTGCACGGGAATATCAGCCTCAGAGGACAAGACTCTGGAGTGAGACTTGAACCCACAACATTCTGACTCAAAGACGAGAGTGCTAACTAAGCCACGGATGACAATAACAAATAATAGGCACAATTTAATGGAAAGGTTTCTATGTGGTAGCGAGCGGGAACTGCTGCAAGCTTCCCGACACTCGGCCCGACGTGGTCATCACCGTGATAAAACTAGTTTCAAGCCGTAAATTACTGTCCTGCTGGTTGATTCGCCGTGACTGCGCTCGCCAGCCCCCTGCTAAGAAGGGAGAGCAGCACTTAAACCACTCCTGCACGGCCAACCTCACCAGTCATACGATTTGGGGATGCTGCCCTGGCCAGACAGTTGGACACGGTAGTGGTCAGATGAAATGCCCTATTCTCCTGAGGGTCTCAGAGTGTCAGCACAGGGCAGCCAGTGCCGCCTGGGAGGAAATGGCAGCGGCTGTCAATTGGGGGTGTCATTAGGAGGACTGGCTCTCAGTGCTATAAGAAGATCAACAACCTCCACCAGGCCACACGTGTGGGTTGGCACTAGCCCCTGACTGACCCACCCCCCCCTTCTCCACGAGCATGCGCTTGGCACCGCCCCCGATCCACCCATGTCCAGCATTGCCACCAACGGCGCCAGTGCTGCCATACTCCCCATTTCCACTCCATGCTCCCCATATTACCTACCCCCCATACTCCCTACTCCGCCATACTTCCCATCTCCCCGCCCCCGACCCGCCACCAAACCCCGCCCCCGATCTATGCGATGAACGACATGTGCAGCTCTCAATGTCCCCTCCGTCCCCGCAGGAGAGGTTATCCCACAACATATGTGAGAGGGCCCAGACAGACGGCGGGGTGCCAGATGTCAGAGTCGTAACCCCTTAGATCACCTCACCCCTGGAGGTCGCAGGGTGGCCAAGGACAGATCTGTCACTGACATTGAAGTTGGCACACTGCAGAGGTGAGGTTACACCGGCCCCCACCCAGATGACCTATCACACGTGACACATCCCTCCCACTAGCCACATGTCCATTCTCCCGCAGGATCTTCAGCCGACAATGCCAGCCCATCTGGTGTCCCCTCCCCACTGCTCACGAGAACATGTTGGAGGGGAGCTCTGAGAAGACAATCATATTCGTGGCACAGTTGTCATCCCCATCCTTCACCAGCTTAGAGACACACACCTCGGTAGGTAGGTAGTGGACAGGTTTCTGGGGCATATTCTGGGGAACACCACACAGTTGCTGATGCTCATCAGGTGGTGGCAGGAATGCCCAGGCAAGACAGCAATCAGAGGTCTGCTGGATGACAGGTCCTAGTCAAATGCTGACCCTCTGGACCAGGTTTACCCGGATTTGAGTAGAGTACAGCCGTGATATTCAGAGGGAATGTCAGCAACCCTCCTGCAGGTCTATAGTCAACTGGAAGCGTCCCAGAGGCCACAGGTGTTGTGTTATGTACTCTAGGATAACACAGGCTGCAACCCGATGCAGCTTTACCCAAAAGATACTCCAGACTTTGAAGTAAGTTCAGTGTGATTTATTGAACCATTAGCACAGTTCGACTCTCCTGCTAATCTTGCTATAGGAACTCAGTCTAACTTACCAGTCTGCTCTAAGTGATGGGTGTGATGCTTCTGATCTGCCCCTGTCCTACTCTTTTTTTAAAAAAAATTTTTTATTGAAATATTTTGTATTTATATAACAACAACGAACAGCAATAAAATACCAACAATAACAATAACAGTCATAAACATTCGCCCAACCTCAATGAATAACAAAACATATTAACAACAAATTAAATTAACACAATATTAAGTTAAATAACCATAGAACCCCCCCCCCACCCCCGCCCCCCCGGTTGCTGCTGCTATTGACCAAGATACTTATCTTTGAGTCAGAAAGTCCAGAAAAGGCTGCCACCGTTTATAGAACCCTTGTACTGATCCTCTCAGGGCAAATTTGACCCCCTCCAATTTTATAAATCCCGCCATGTCACTGATCCAGGTCTCCACACTTGGGGACCTCGCATCCTTCCACTGCAGCAAGATCCTCCGCCGGGCAACTAGGGACGCAAAGGCCAAAACACCAGCCTCTTTCGCCTCCTGCACTCCCGGCTCCGCCGCAACTCCAAAAATCGCGAGTCCCCAACCTGGTTTGACGCAGGATCCAACCACCCTCGACACCGTCCTTGCCACCCCCTTCCAGAATTCTTCCAGTGCCGGGCATGCCCAGAACATATGGGCATGATTCGCTGGACTCCCCGAACACCTGGTGCACCTGTCCTCACCCCCAAAGAACCTACTCATCCGAGTCACAGACATATGGGCCCGATGCAGCACCTTAAATTGGATGAGACTAAGCCTCGCACATGAAGAGGAAGAGTTAACCCGCTCCCAAGCATCCGCCCAAGTCCCATCCTCTATCTGCTCACCTAGTTCCCCCTCACATTTATCCTTCAGCTCCTCCACTGACGACTCCTCCACCTCCTGCATTACCTTATAAATGTCAGACACCTTCCCCTCTCCGACCCACACCCCCGAAAGCACTCTGTCCATCGCCCCCCGCGAGGGCAGCAAAGGAATTTCCTCCACCTAGCCTAGCAAACGCCTTTACCTGCAAGTATTTGAACATGTTCCCTTGGGGGAACCCAAATTTTTCTTCCAATTCCCCCAGGCCCGCAAACCTCCCGCCAATAAACAGGTCCCTCAATTTACTGATCGGCGGGAGGTCTGATCATGGGTGGGGACTTCAATACGGTGTTGGATCCATCATTGGATCGGTCCAGTTCAAGGACGGGTAGGAGGCCGGCGGCGGCCAAGGTGCTGAGGGGGTGTATGGACAAGATGGGAGGGGTGGATCCATGGAGGTTTGTGAGGCCGAGGGCACGGGAGTATTCCTTTTTCTCCCATGTACATAGGGTTTATTCTCGGATAGACTTCTTCGTGGTGAGTAGGGGACTGATTCCGAGAGTGGAGGAGGCCGAGTATTCGGCCATTGTAATCTCCGACCACGCTCCGCATTGGATGGATTTGGAGATGGGGGAGGTGCGGGACCAGCGCCCGTTGTGGCGGTTGGATGTGGGGTTTTTGGCGGAGGAGGAGGTGTGCAGGAGGGTCCGGGCAAGTATTGAGGGGTACCTCGAGCGAATGAAAAGGGGGAGGTCCAGGTGGGGATGGTCTGGGAAGCCCTGAAGGCAGTGATTTGTGGGGAGCTGATATCCATCCGGGCGCACAGGGATAGGAGTGAGAGGAGTGAGAGGAATAGACTGGAGGGGAAAATCCTGGAGGTAGATAGGTGGTACGTGGAGGCACCAGAGGAAGGATTGTTGGGGGAGAAGCGCAGCCTACAGGCTAAATTTGATTTGTTGACCACTAGAAAGGCGGAGGCACAGTGGAGGAAGGCACAAGGGGCAGTGTATGAACATGGTGAAAAGGCGAGTAGGATGCTGGCTCATCAGCTCCGCAAGCGGGATGCGGCTAGGGAAATTGCTGGAGTGAGAGATGAGTGGGAATGTGGTGCGGAAGGGGGTAGAAGTGAATGAGGTCTTCAAGGACTTTAACGGGGAACTGTACCGGTCGGAGCCAACGGTGGAGAGGAGGGGACTGGAGAGTTTTCTCGACGGGCTATCTTTCCCGAAGGTGCAGGAGGAGCAGGTGGAGGGGTTGGGGACGCCGATTGAGCTGGAGGAGCTGGTTAAGGGGATCGGGCAGATACAGTCGGGGAAGGCACCGGGGCCGGATGGGTTCCCGGTGGAGTTTTATAAAAAGTTTGTGGACCTAGTGGGCCCCTGTTGGTGCGGACACTTAATGAGGCATGGGAGGGGGTGACTTTGCCCCCGACGATGTCGCAGGCGCTGATTTCTTTAATCTTAAAGAGGGACAAGGACCCCCAGCAGTGTGGTTCACACAGGCCCATATCTCTCCTTAATGTGGATGCCACGGTGCTGGCAAAGATCCTGGCCACCAGGATAGAGGACTGTGTTCCAGGGGTTGTACACGAGGACCAGACAGGTTTTTTTAAGGGAAGGCAGCTGAACACGAATGTGCGGAGGTTGTTGAATGTCATCATGATGCCGGCGATTGAGGGGGAGGCTGAGATAGTGGTGGCGCTGGATGCGGAGAAGGCCTTCGATAGAGTGGAGTGGGGGTACTTATGGGAGGTGTTGGGGAGGTTTGGATTTGGTGAAGGGTTTATTAGATGGGTGAGGCTACTGTATGAGGCCCCGATGGCGTGTGTGGCCACGAATGGGAGGAGGTCGGAGTACTTCCGGCTTTACCGAGGGACCAGGCAGGTTTGCCCCCTGTCCCCCTTGTTGTTTGCATTGGCAATCGAACCATTGGCGATGGCGCTGAGGGATTCAGGAAGGTGGAGGGGTTTGGTGTGGGGTGGGGAGGAACATAGGGTGTCGTTGTATGCCGATGTCCTGCTACTGTATGTGGCGGACCCAGTGGGAGGGATGCCGGGAGTGATGGAGCTGCTAGTTGAGTTTGGGTCCTTTTCAGGCTATAAACTAAATCTAGGCAAGAGTGAGGTGTTTGTGGTGCACCCTGGGGACCAGGAGGAGGGAATTGGTAGGCTCCCGCTTAAGAGGTCAGGGGAGAGTTTTAGGTACCTGGGGGTGCAGGTGGCCAGGGACTGGGGGACTCTTCACAAGCGTAATTTCATCAGGCTTGTGGATCAGATGGAGGAGGAGTTCAAAAGGTAGGACATGTTGCCATTGTCGTTGGCGGGGAGGGTGCAGTCCGTCAAAATGATGGTGCTTCCGAGGTTATTATTCCTCTTTCAGTGCCTGCCCATCTTCGTCCCCAGGGGCTTCTTTAGGAGGGTGACTAGCAGTATTTTGAGCTTTGTGTGGGCACATGGGACTCCGAGAGTGAAGAGGATTTTCCTGGAGCGAGGGAGGGATAGAGGCGGGCTGGCGCTGCCCAATCCTTTGGGGTACTATTGGACGGCCAATGTGTCAATGGTGCGTAAATGGGTGATGGGGGGGGGGACATGGAAAAGAATGGAGATGGCGTCTGGTAGAGGTACGAGCCTGGGTGCCTTGGTAATGGCGCCATTGCCGCTCTCCTAAGAGGTATACCACGAGCCTGGTGGTGGCGGCGACCCTAAGAATCTGGGGACAGTGGAGACGGCATAGGGGGGAAACGGGGGGCTCGATGGAGGCTCCATTAGGTGGAAATCATCGGTTCATCCCGGGGAACACTGATGGGGGATTTAGAAAAGAAAAGAAAATTGCTTATTGTCACGAGTAGGCTTCAGTGAAGTTACTGTGAAAAGCCCCTAGTCGCCACATTCCGGCGCCTGTCCGGGGAGGCTGGTACAGGAATCGAACCGTGTTGCTGGCCTGCTTGGTCTGCTTTAAAAGCCAGCGATTTATCTGAGTGAGCTAAACCAGCCCCTGGGGGTGGTATAGGGTGGGCATCAGTAAATTGAGGGACCTGCCCTACTCTTTAAGTGTCGCCTGTGGAAAGAGACAGAGCATGTGTATCCTGCCCTTATATAGGGGTTGTGTAATGCCCCTTTGTGGTCGTGTCAGCTCTGGGTGTCTTGACTACCCATTGGTTGTGTCCTGTTGTAATGACCCATTGGCTCTATGTCTGTGTGTCATGACATCTCTGGTGCTCCCGCTAGTGTTTACTTAGTCGAAGTGTACTCACATTAACCCCTTGTGTATTTACAGTGGTAAATCACCACAACAGATGCAGAAGATGGCTCTGCCAATTTATGGCACCGAAGCCAACACTGCTCGGGTGGCGACTGCAGTGGAGAGCCTGGTGCATGATGTCAGCATCATGAGTGGAGGTGTTCAAGGCATGGCTCAGTCATTTACACTAATGGATGAGCGCCTCGATAGCAGGGCTCAGTCTCTGGGGGACATGACCCAGGTGAACCTTGATGTGGCACTGAGGAGCATGTCCCAGTCTCAGCTGGGCATTGCCAAGGCACTTCAGGGCATGTCCTAGTAGCTGTGTGTTGTGTTGCAGTCTCAGGTGCACATTGCCGAGACCCTACGGAGCTGTCCTAGTCACTGAGGAGCATTGTCGAGGGGATTGACACTGTGCTCGACCCAGCTGCCCCTCCATCCCCAGGTGAACTGCAGCTCAATATGGGTCCAGCCCCAGGGCCCCCAGAGGACACCGCCAGGTGCATCAAAGGCCATGGGATTCAGTAGGCAGCAGGCTGCCTCCATCTCTGATGTGCATCCTGGGGAATCACTGAGAGGGCACTGGGGTTGGGGGGATGGCGTGAGGGGATGCAGTGGAGGAAGGGGTTGGGAGGATTGGATGGGAACACACCATCAGGGGTTTGGGGCAGTTAGGGACACAGATGTGTAGCAGTAAAATTAAAGTTGCACTCGAGAAATATGATTCCTCTGGCACTTTCTTCCGCAATGCGGGTCGACCACCTGACGCAGCTCCCCGGACTTGGAAGTCCTGGATGGCTCTTCCCACCATCCTCGTTCTCCGCTCACATGTAGGTGATGGGAGTGAGCGAGCAATCAGAAGAGAGGCAGAAGTCAGACTCTGGCATAGATTGAGGAGCACCGGCACTCAGCTCTCAGGGGATTATCATCACGCCCACTGCCGTGGACAGTGATCACATGACAACACTGACAGAGTCCCATCACCCAGGACGATGATAAATGGACCCTGGAAGTGTGGAACAGGTTGGGGGAAGGGGAATGAGTGGAAGGGAAGGGAGATGGGGAGGGGGAAGGCTGAGGAATGGGGGAAAGGGGGAACGGAGGGGGGAAGGGGGAGGCTGAGGGATGGTGGGCTGGGAAGGGAGAGGGGAGAATGATGGATGAGGCCACGAACTAAGTGAAGCGGGTGAGGATGAGGGCCTCCCTGGCCCTGCACACTTGACAGACCCTCGCCGATGCCACCTGTCCTCCATCCTCCCGCTGGTCCTGTGGATTCTCCCCGGGCCCATCCTCCAGCCCCTTCTGGTCCAGCGCCCCCTCGTCCTCAGAGGTGGTCACATGTTCCTCCCTCTCCACCTCCAGCATGTCACCCTGTTGCTGTGCAGAGGGCACAGCATAAGACCACAAAGCTGGCAACCCTCCAGGGGCTGCATTGCACTGCACCACCAGAGAGGGCGAGGCATCGGACAAAGGGGGCATCTGTGGCCTGTAGCTTGTGAGATGCCGCACGAATCCAGGCACGAGCCCTGTTCAGGGCTGCAGCGACCTAGATGCCACAGAGAGAAAGGTATCCTTCTTCTCCATGAGGTCAATGGTCAAGGACATGGCACGTGCCACGGCGTTGCCTTGTTGAGGTGGAGCCTCCTGCAGCACATGCTGCCTGCCATTTGTTTGAAGGACCAGCGATGCCTGTGCATCTTGGGCTGTCGCTGGCTTCTCATTTTGATTCTCTACTTGGCCTGGTGGTGGCCGGGTCCTCAGGGTGTGGGATGGGGCATGGCCAACACCTCAAGCCTCCGTCAATGCTGCTGCCACCGCCCTCTCCTTTGTCTGCTGCCTGGCCTGACAACAGCTCCACGAGGCCAGCTTCCGCAGGATCCAAGATATCATCCATTCCGTGTAATACTTGTAAAGTATTAGAGAGTGTGAGATAGACAACCAGCGGTATCTTCTTCCCCAGGACCGTCCATTCCTCCATTGTTCCACCCATATCCCCTGCCATCCAACCCACCTTGCCCACGCATCAACTGCTTCAGCGACAGCCCCTGTTCACCAGACCCCACACCCTTTACCCCAGGCACCCACATGTAACGTTACCTGGACAAAGCGCTGATCCCATCCCCCGTGCACGTCCACCCTCTGGTTGGCGATATGTCCCCAGTGAAGGACCCCAGTCACTGGGTGTCCAGATGTTGGCTGCTCTGTGGTGCTGCCTCTCACAGTGTCCAAGCATCACGGTCTGATTGGGATGCTCGGCAATAATTCCCACATGCTACATGGCATGGCTACCCACGGGGATCCACTTGGGAGGTGTGGTGCTCAGTTTACTACTGCCAATTCCCAATTTCCAATAGTATTCAGCTTCGTGGCTAAAGGCCTCCATGGTCAATGGGATGGGTGGTCAGTGGGGCTGGCGGTCTGCGGCTGGGGTTGCCCTGGGAACAGGAACACACAATTCAGGAATGGCATGGACCCAAGGACAAAGGAGAGTACTTGCAGGCAGGGTTGAAGTGTGTATACTTCAACACGAGAAGCATCAGGAATAAGGTGGGTGAACTTAAGGCATGGATCGGTATTTGGGACTACGATGTGGTGGCCATCACAGAAACTTGGATATAAGAGGGGCAGAAATGGTTGTTGCAGGTCCCTGGTTATAGATGTTTCAATAAGATTAGGGAGGGTGGTAAAACAGGTGAGGAGTTGCATTGTTAATTAGAGATAGTATAACAGCTGCGGAAAGGCAGTTCGAGGACGATCTGCCTACTGAGGTAGTATGGGTTGATGTCAGAAATAGGAAAGGAGCAGTCACCTTGTTGGGAGTTTTCTATAGGCCCCCCAGTAGCAGCAGAGATGTGGAGGAACAGATTGGGAAACAGATTTTGGAAAGGTGCAGAAGTCACAGGGTAGTAGTCATGGGTGACTTCAACTTCCCAAATATGGAGTGGAAACTCTTTAGATCAAATAGTTTGGATGGGGTGGTGTTTGTGCAGTGTGTCCAGGAAACTTTTCTAAGACAGTATGTAGATTGTCCGACCAGAGGGGAGTCCATATTGGATTTGATACTTGGTAATGAACCAGGGCAAGTGATAGATTTGTTAGTGGGGGAGCATTTTGGAGATAGTGATCACAATTCTGTGACTTCCACTTTAGTAATGGAGAGGGATAGGTGCGTGCAACAGGGCAAGGCTTACAATTGGGGGAAGGGTAAATACGATGCTGTCAGACAAGAACTGAAGTGCATATCTTGGGAACATACGCTGTCAATGAAGGACACAATTTAAACGTGGAACTTGTTCAAGGAACAGATACTATGTGTCCTTGATATGTATGTCCCTGTCAGGCATGGAAGAGACGGTCGAATGAGGGAACCATGGTTGACAAGAGAGGTGAAGAGCAAGAAGGATACTTACGTAAGGCTGAGGAAACAAGGGGCGGGATTCTCCCCTACCCGGCATGACAGGGGGTCCCGGCGTAGGGGAGTGCCGCCAACCATTCCAGGGTCGGGCCTCCCCAAAGGTGGGGAATTCTCCGCACCTTTGGGGGCTAGCCCTGCGCAGGAGCGGTTGGCACCAGAAGACTGGCCCAAAAAACTGGCGCCAGCGGCCTTTCAGGCCCGCCGCCCGGCAGCGGGGATGGCCGAAAGGCTTTCGCCGGTCAGCGCATGCGCCGGCAGTGACGTCACCGGCCAGCTGCCGGTGACGTCACCACCGGCGCATGCGCAATGTGGGTTTCTCTTCCGCTTCCGCCATGGTGGAGGCTGTGGCGGCGGCGGAGAAGAAAGAGTGCACCCAGGGCACTGGCCCGGAATCTGAGCGGGGGGCCCCGGTCGCGGGCCTGGCCACCGTGGGGGCACCCCCCGGGGTCCGATCGCCCCACGCTCCCCCCCCCCAGGACCCCGGGGGCCCGGTCGCGGCGCTGATCCCGCCGCCACCAGAGGTGGTTCATACCTCGGCGGCGGGAGAGGCCTCCCAGCGGCGGGACTTCGGCTCATCCGGGCCGCCGGAGAATCGCCGCAGGGGCCTCGCCGATCGGAGTGGCGTGATTCCCGCCCCCGCCAATTCCCGGGTGGCAGAGAATCTCCGCCACGGCGGGGGAGGGATTTTCGGCGGCACCAGGCGATTCTCCGATGCTGCTCGGGGTCGGAGAATTTCACCCAAGGTTCGGACAGGGCGCTGGAGGGATACAAGATAGCCAGGGGGGAACTGAAGAAAGGGATTAGGAGAGCTAAGAGAGGGCATGAAAAATCTTTGGCGGGTAGGATCAAGGAAAATCCCAAGGCCTTTTACACATATGTGAGAAATATGAGAATGATTAGAGCGAGGGTAGGTCCGATCAAGGACAGTTATTACGTTATGCTTTCCCTTAATGTGCTCTGTTTTAATTACCTTTGCTCAAGAGTCGCCAGGTATCTTTCTGAAACCACCACAAGGTTCAAAACCGAATACTGATCAATGACTCGATACACCAGTTAGTAAGTTTGAAATCAATGCACATTTATTTACACACACAGTGGGCTGTGCCCTCGGGTTCTAGTTTTTCCTTCTTGTGGAAACATCCTCTCCACATCCACTCGATCTGGTATTGCTGATTAACCATTCTGCTTTTATTCAGGCATGAAAGTTTTATTGTTCAGGCACAGTTTTGTTTTTAAATTTAGATTATCCAATTCATTTTTTCCAATTAAGGGGCAATTTAGCGTGATCAATCCACCTAACCTGTGCCGCTTTGGGTTGTGGGGGCGAAACCCATGCAAACATGGGGAGAATGTGCAAACTCCACACGGACAGTGATCCAGAGCCGGGATCGAACCTGGGACCTCAGTGCTGTGAGGCAGTAGTGCTACTCAATGTGCCACCGTGCTGCCCAGCAGGCACAGTTCTGACAGTCTGTCAGGAATAAAACTCGAGGAATAACCCACTCCTCCCAGGAAAGCTCAGTGTTACTTTTAATTAGGTTTTCTATCTTGTTTTCAATTCCCTCCATGGCCTCCCATGTCTCAACCTCTGTAAACTCTTCCACCCCTCAATACTATACTGGAGTGTCAATCATGAGTTTTGTGCTCATGTCCTGATGTGGGACTTGAACCCAGAACCCTCTGACTCAGACAGCAAAGTTTTGAGTTCAAGCCAACTCCAGATGGATTTTTCCATGAACATGGATTAAAGTTGTTGTCAGAGCCACAGAAATAATTCTTACGACTCTGGGCTCACTGTACAACCCCCACCCACCATTTATTGAAGCACAAACATGCAGTGGGATATAATGGGCACATTCACTGTGGACACTGATCATGTCATGGCTGCTAAATTCACAAGAGGCCATGACAGGACTTGCGCCAGCGAGATCTCGGTTTGAGGTCTTCCCCACCTCTCACTGGTGATGAGATCAGGTTCACGCCCAGAAAGATTGGCAGTGCCAAGTTGACACTGCCTGAGGCAGGTGCTCTGGGGACCCCATTGGAATGGGGCCATTTATATATGGGGGGAGGAGGGGGAGCTATGGGTTTTGGTGGGTAGTGCATGCATTGGGTTGGGGGTGGTGCCAGTGCTAGACGGGGTGGGAGGTGCTAATGAGGGAGGAGCGGTACCCTGATTCCGGAGGGGTGGGTGCTCAGGTCACCCTGAACTTTGCATGGTGGGGGAGGTTGGTGGTGCGTTTGTCACAGTAACTTCATTTGAAGCCTACTTGTGACAATAAACGATTTTCATTTCATGTCTACCATGGGGTCCCGATCTCTTTGGTCGGGGAAGGGGTCCTTTTAAAAATGACGGCTCAATTTCAGAATCTCGGCTTTGCCAGTGTGTTTAGGCCCCATCCCTCCAGCTGGCTGTGTGATCCTTGGCAGCAATATGGAATTGACTACTGTTAAATCAGGCAGTAAAAGGCATATGTGAAGCCAGTGAGTTTCACACAGGTATTTTTACCTGATCCAGCACTCTATGCAATTTTGGAAAAATGCCATCCATGTTGTCAAATGGGTAAAGAAATTATCCTGTAGATGTTTACACACTGCATTGATCATGAAGCCAATCAGATCACAATGTACCATCCTTAAATAAAACTGCTTCAATTGGTCATACACAGTTTTTAAAAAAAGTTAGCTTTAATGCAACTTCTCAACAAATAGGCAACAACCTCAAGTGCACAGGTTGTGGTCGAGAGTTTACTTACACTGGTTTGTGTTAGTTTTTATTACCTAATCTGGCTGAAATTGAGGTATTTAAAATGTAATTTATGGGAAACATAAATTGACCACTCCTGATCTTTAACTGGTTTATTAAACATCATCCAGGAAGCTGGCACCAACCACAGAAATGACCATGGTCCCAGATGAGAATAAGGAGAGTGGTGAATTTCTGCCGATTGCGCCTGTTTGAGGTGGCTGCTCAAATTACACTCAGGGTTTCTGGGTGTTCAGGCACCCACAGTCAGTCATATTCATGACTTCAGTTTACAGGCTGTGGCCAGCAATTATTTCAGAAAACTAAAGGTTCACAGATGATAGTTTATTTCAGTGTCTCACAGAAACAGGAGCAATGGTGAAAATAGTTTGAAAAACAACCAGCCTTCATTGCCTGGCTGAACAACTCAAGGTCACAACTTAAGGAGGCAGAATTTCAACAGCTCAAGACTGACTCTCAAAACAAAATCTGGAAGATAAAGAACATGTGGTGGGAAGAGAAATCCCAAGGGATTCAACAATATTCTGATCATCATGACGTGAATCTTGTTTGAAATCCCCAGGGCCATCTATGGACTGAGGTCAAATGGACAAAATCCCCTTTGTTCACAGAATGGTGTTTCTCTTCTTAATGATGATCTGTTAATGCTGGAAAGAACATTTTGAACAACTCCACTACCATGAGTCCACAGTGGCAGCTGATACCCTCCAGACTAGCTTCCCCCCTTGCCCCCCGTCCCCTCCCGCTCCATGCCTGTGGTAGAATCACCATCATTGGGAGAGCTGCAACAAACAATCAAACAGATGGAAAACAACAAAGCCTTTGGCCCCAATAGTATTCAAGGCTTCAAAGCTGGTGGACTTCTGTTCACGTCAAGACTCCATTAACTTATCCTACGGATTTGGGAGGGAAAAATAACTCCCTCCGACTTAAGGAATGTGATAATTGTAACTATGTTCAATGAGGGAGATAAATAATTCTGTTCTAAACATATTGATGCCTTCTTTTGATGATCTGGTCAAAGGTTAAATTGACCTCGGAGAGTTTGGGGACAGAAACTGATCAGAGACAGAGCTTTGGAAGGCCAGCTCCCCTGTGTGAGCACTGGAGGGTAAACAACAGACAATTCTCAGTGTAAGGGAAGCAGGTGAGCCAGCTCCAAGTCTGTGGAAATGTTGGTGTTTGGTGAGAGTAGGTGAAATAACCCTGGCACAAGTCACACTGGAAGGGATTGTCTCTGGTGTGTGTTCACTGATATTTCAGGGTGGACCGACAGCCGTGAGAAGGCTTTATTGCAGAACTCACACCAAATGGGTTTCTCCCCTGTGAGTATTGATACACTGATACACCAGGAGATACACTATCTGTAGGAAAGCCTCATCCACTACATCCCGTAATGGTTTCTCACCAATGTGGATCAGGTGGTGTTCCAGGAGGTTTAAAGACTTCAAGAGAACTTTACCATGAATCTCAAAATTCTCCCGTCTGATGGACAGCACCTTTGATACATTTGTGAAGGCTTTGTCATATACCCCACACATGAACAGTTTTTCACCAGTGTGAATGTGCCACTGATGTACAACACCTGGTGATTGCGCAAAGTCCTTATTACAAACCTCACTCAAACTGCTTCTCCCCAGTGTGAATGAGTCAGCGTTGCATAAATGTCAGTGACAGTACGAGGGCTCATTCACACACCCCACAATTAAATGCTTTCTCACCTGTATGAATTGTCTGGTGCATCAGGAAGGTCTTGGACCCTCTGAAGATCTTGATACATCTCACACTGGAACACATTCTCCTCAGTTTGGATGTGTCAGTGTTTCACGAGCATTATTCACTCTGTGATGTCTCAGTCACACACCTCACATTTGAATGGCTGCTCCACTGTGTGAACGTACCAGTGATTTAACAAGTCTGATAATTGTGCAAAGTCCTTTTTACACACCTCACATGTGAAAGGTTTCTCCCCGTGTGAAGTTGTTGATGTTCATGGAGGGTTGATGACGGCAAGAATGATTTGTCGCACACTTCGCAAAGTGAATGTTTTCTCCCCAGTGTGAACACATTGGCGTATGTGAAAGTAAGATCACCATGAGAATTATTTCTCACACACATTGCACTTGAATGGTTTCTTCCCAGCGTGAATACATTTGTGTTGTACCAGTGTTGATCAGTTTGAAGGCTCGGTCAAATAATTCACAATTGAAGAGCTTCCCCCCTGTGTGAATCCTCTGGTGAATCAGGCGATCAGAAGATTAGATAAAAGACATCTCACAAAACTCACACTTAGAACATAGAACATTACAGCACAGAACAGGCCCTTCGGCCCTCGATGTTGTGCCGAGCCATGATCACCCTACTCAAACCCACGTATCCACCCTATACCCGTAACCCAACAACCCCCCCCTTAACCTTACTTTTTAGGACACTACGGGCAATTTAGCATGGCCAATCCACCTAACCCGCACATCTTTGGACTGTGGGAGGAAACCGGAGCACCCGGAGGAAACCCACGCACACACGGGGAGGACGTGCAGACTCCGCACAGACAGTGACCCAGCCGGGAATCGAACCTGGGACCCCTGAGCTGTGAAGCATTTATGCTAACCACCATGCTGCCCTCTCTCCATGAACTTGAAGGGTTTCTCCCCAGCATGAATCCTGTGGTCTGTCAGGAGCCTCGTAAAAGTCATGAAAGTTTTCTCACAAACCTCACATTTGAAGAGCTTCTTCCCTGTCTGAATTGTCTGATGGACCAATTTTGATGATAGTGTGAAGGCATATACCTCAAAGGTATACAGATTCCCCCATGTGTGAAGTCATTGGTATGCATGAAGGATTGCTAACTGTGAGAATGATTTCTGACATGCCTCAAGTGTGAATGGTTTCTCTCCTGTACGTTGGTGTGAGCAAAAGCTTGAAAAAGATGCAAATGATTTACTGCACCCATCAAAATAAATGGTTTCTCACCTGTGTGACTGGGTTCATGGCGCCGTAAATAAGATAAGTGTGAGAATGATTTGTCACATACCACACAGTTGAATATTTTCACTGCCATGTTAACAGGTAGACGTCAAATCAGAGACCGGGAGAGGTTGTGCAGACCCTCCATCCAGAACCCACACTTCCACAGCCTCTCACCTGTCGGAAGAAGTCAGTGGTTCATGTGGCTTGATGAATCACTGAAGCTCTCACCACATGTGGAGCACCGCCTCACCAAGACCGATCACCCAGAGCCAAACCTTCGGAAAGGTTGGTGCTGATGGAAGGTTCCAAACCACTGACCTGGTGATGTATCAGATCTGGTGATATATCAAATTTCCCCTGACTCTACCGATTTCCAGAAAATGGTTTCATTGCTCAACCTTCTCAGTGATGAGCAATGTTTTGAAGGGACTGGATGTCTTTCCACAGTTGTACAGTTGTTCCTTGGGTGATGGTCGAGATTTATCTGTGGTGTCTATCTGTATACTATGTGCAACCCTTCCGTAAAACAGGAAAAAGAAACATGATTTCCTCCCACTTCTTCTCAACCTTTGCTGAAGGGGCTGACTCCTCTGTTTTTTTTATTCATCATGGGATGTAGGCGTCGATAGCTGGAACATTTATTGCCCATGCCTGATTGTTCTTGTCAGGGCAGTTAAGAGTTAATCACGTCACTGTTGGTCTGGAATCACATGTTGGCCAGACTAGGTAGGGATGGCAGATTTCCTTCCCTAACATGCATTAGAGAACTAGGTATTTTCTACGATAACTGACAATGGGTAGCACAGTAGCACAGAGGTTAGCACTGTTGCTTCATAGCTTGAGAGTCTCAGGTTCGATTCCCAGCTTGGATCACTGTCTGTGCGAAGTCTGCTTATTCTCCCCAAGCCTGCGTGGGTTTCCCCTGGATGCTCCGGTTTCCTCCCACAGTCCAAAGGTGGGGTGAGAGAGAAAGCTGCATTTTTTGCCAACAGTTTTAGTGTTTTACTCCATTCATACCATGTAAGTTAGAAATGGGAGCCAGATTAGTTCAGTTTGCTAGACAGCTGGTTTGTGATGCAGAGCGAGTCCAGCAGTGTCATTTCCCATACTAAGAAGTCTTACAACACCAGGTTAAAGTCCAACATGTTTGTTGCAAATACGAGCTTTCGGAGCACTGCTCCTTCCTCAGGTGAATGAAGAGGTATGTTCCAGAAACATATATATATATAGACAAATTCAAAGATGCCAGACAATGCTTAGAATCACATCTTTGAATTTGACTATATATATATATATATGCTTCTGGAACATACCTCTTTATTCACCCAAGGAAGGAGCAGTGCTCCGAAAGCTAGTGTTTGTAACAAACATGTTGGACTTTAACCTGGTGTTATAAGACTTCTTCATCATTTCCCTTACTTACTGAGGTTATTCATGAAAGCCCCACCTTCTCAAACTTGCCCCTCGTCTGACATGTGATGATCCTCAGTTTAAATCACAAGCAGTCAGCTCTTCCCATCAAAGGAGAAAGCAGCCTATGGTCATCTGGGACTATGGTGATTTTTATCTTACCTTTGCTACAAAGATGGCACTGCTCAAATAATCAGAGCTGTGTTTTAGTTCCGAATTGAAACAGATTGGCCAGATCGCCTGTCACTGATGGAGAGGGTGCCAGATTTCCAGATTAAAGCCAGTCAGACTCTCGTCTCGAGCTGTGAGTTTGGTCCGAGAGGGAGTCAGGTATTTGTTTATCATAGATGGGACTTTGTGGAAGTGAGAGAGATTGTTCAGCAGAAGAGATTGAGATTGATTCATGTTCTGAACTGTGAAAATGCCTCTTAAAATCCCAAGTTTCTAACTGTGCCCTGGCTACAACTTCAACGTGACAAGAATTATTGCAGAATTATTCATATATTGACCTTTCATTGCTGCTTCTTTCAGTCTGATGTGTTGTACAGCAGCTCTCATTCCACTCAGCTTGTCTACCTCCAGCAGTTCCAACAGATTACTCAGAACAGTATTCACGTTCTGTCAAATGTTCACATCTTCCTTCAGATTGTTTCCAATCAAATCAATCACAGATGCTGTAATTCAGACTTTCTTTTTGATATTTTGTTTTGACCGCAAACAGTAAATGGGTAGTTTCTAGAAGCAGAGGATGCTCCTGTGAGATGGAACTTGCCACCTCTATAGGCGTTTAGTTGTTGCTCTTCCCGCACCGAGTGGTGCCGAAGGCACTTTCATCGGTTCCCAAAGGAAGGTTTTTCCTGGAATAGGTCACTACCCTCTCACCAGAGGCTTATAGCTTGAGGGGCACAACTCCACCCTGAGCTTGTCTGACTAGGAGTTTCTCCCACTCTTACCACCAGCCTTGGTATGTTAGAAGGATTTTCCAGATACATACTCAATGTGTTTGGCCCAGTTATGAATGTAGCTTCCTTGGTCAACAAGTCCTGCTGTGGGACTTGAACCCAGAGCTTCTGGTTGAGAGGCAGGGACCTACCCACTGCAGCACAAGACCTCCACAATCATTAACCCTGAGCTCTGTCTCAGAGGCAGGAACACTAACCACTGCAGCACAAGACCTCCTCAATCAGTACCTCGTAGGATGGAGCTGAAATTAATGGCTTTACATTGCGCCAGAGACCATGTTCGTGAGTTACCTCTCACTTTCCTGTCGCACTTTCTCCCTGTATCTGCATGGATTTCCTCTGAGTGCTTCGGTTTCCTCCCACAGTCCAAAGATGTGAAGGTTGGTCATGCTAAATTGCCTCATAATGTCCAAAAGGTTAGGTAGGGTTACGGGGTTAGAGTGGAGGCATGGGCTTAACTAGGGTTCTCTTTCCAAGCGCCGGTGCAGACTCGATGGGCTGAATGACCCCCTTTTGCACTGGAGGGATTCTATGATAATGACAAACTAAAATGAATATATTAACACGTATTATTAAAGACAGTGTAAGTATCCTTACTGTTCATTCCCTGTGTTCCTATTTCTTTTATTATTTTTGGCCTGTGGACCCATAATTGGGATGTGCCTTTAAGAGAAGACTCAGTTGAGACAAGCTGGTTGTCAGTCACTGTTTTCCCAGGTTTTGTGTTTGGAGAGCAGAGGCAAGACTCCTCGGTACTGGGTGAAGGTTAGGAACCAATTTTGGACAAAGTCGGTTTGATTGGTTAACTGGCAACTGGCGGGTTGGCCATTGATACTGTTCTGCCTGACAACGATCAGTGATTGGTTCCTGCGTGATGCTTTCTGAGAGAACTGGTGAGAAGTATTGAGACCTTGGAAGTGAAAGGAACGCTGTCTCTCTCTTGCTGCTGAAATGAAAGAACTGCTCTATTCTGAAAGCAGTGAGTGCCTGGCACATCTTTGCTGTGAATTTGAAATGATGCGTTGTCTGCAGAGAAGGTAGACAACTTTTCCAGAGAAAACCATCTCAAGCCCAGAAGGAAGCACGTAAATGAAAGCTGGACTTCAGAAAGACATTAACGGAAATCATCTCAGTTCATCAAAGATCTTTAATTTATCAATATTATCTTTACGTTTGCACTGCCCCTTTCCATTCTGTGTTGTTCGACTGTGTGTGTGTATCAAGATTGGGGGTAGTCAGGTTTCAGGAAGGGGTATTAGGTAGTTACATTTTCTGTCTGTTCAATTATAATACTGTACAGACTTCCGGTTGCGGTGATGCGGAGCTAATCCGCATGTTCGGTAGCTCCCGCTATTTTTGGTCTTTTGGGCTCTTTTAAGGGCCCGAAGCAGTGCTGGTTGGACTTTTCCCCGGGTGGGAACACATCCACTGCGCTTATCTGCCAGTGGATGGACTGGAACCAGGAGCGGAGCGGTCAAAAAATCGGCTTTTGAGCAGAGAAAAGTGCAAGGCAGGAAAAACAAGATGGCGGCGGGCGGGGAACCGGCAGCGTGGCAGTAGTGGGTGCAGGAGCAGCAGGAGCTGCTCCAGCGCTGCTTCAGAGAGCTGAAGGCTGAGATCCTGGAACCGTTTAAGGCCTTGCTGGACAAGCTCATGGCGACTCAGACGGCTCAGGGTGCGGAGATCCGAGAGCTACGGCAAAAGGCCTCGGAGAGCGAGGACAAACTCCTGGGCCTGGCAGTGAAGGTGGAGTCGCACGAGGTGCTTCACAAAAAATGGCTAGCGAGGATGGAGGAGATGGAGAACCGCTCCCGTCGGAAGAACCTGCGAATTCTGGGCCTCCCGGAGGGGCTGGAAGGTTCGGATTTGGGGGCCCACGTGGCTGTGATGCTGAACTCGTTAATGGGCGTGGGGTTGTTCCAAGGACCCTTGGAGCTGGAGGGTTCCCATCGAGTGCTATTGAGGAAGCCCAGGCCGAACGAGTCGCCTAGGGCGGTGCTGGTCCGTTTTCACCGCTTCGTTGACCGTGAGTGCGTGCTGAGATGGGCAAAGAAGGAAATTAGCAGCAAGTGGGAGAATGCAGAGATCAGGATCTATCAGGACTGGAGCACAGAGGTGGCGAAGAGAAGGGCTGGTTTCAATCGGGCGAAGGGAGTGCTTCACAGGAAGGGGGTGAAGTTTGGCTTGCTATAGCCGGCTTGCCTCTGGGTCACTTACAAGGACCGCCAGCTCTACTTTGATTCTCCGGAGGAGGCCTGGGCCTTTGTCCAGGCAGAGAAGTTGGACTCGAACTGAAGACTGGGGGGCTGGGGTATGATGTACATAGTCCAGAGGCTCGGCCCTCCTTGGTATCCTTTCTTTTTTATTGGCTGTGTTTGATGTTGCCTTTTTGCTGAACCGCTTTCTCGCTTTTTGGGGCTGTTATTTATTTATTTGGGTGCTTTTTCGTTTTTTCACTGGTGGAGGGTCGGGGAGCTGTTCGTGGTCCCGCTGGGCCATGTGCCCGTCTTTTTCCCGCGTGTTGGGACGGGGGCGGGGTTTGGGATGGAAGCGTGGGTTTCCTTCCCGCGCTGGAGGAGCAGTGGGCGGGGCCGGTACTGGGAGGGGGGGAATGGTGGTTGTGTTGCATCGGCGGGGGGGGGGGGGGGGGGGGGAGTCGTCGAGATGGCGGGAGCAGCCGGGGTCGGCTGACTTACGGAAGTACAATGGAAGGGGTTACGCAGCTAGGCGGGCCCTAGCATGGGGGGGGGGGGGGGGGATAGGGGAGGGGGGTACCAGGTTGTTGTGCAGGGGCCGTAGGGGAACTGCTGGTGAAGGGGGAGGTTGGGGGGGGGGGGTCTGCCACCGTGGGGAACGGGCCTGGGAGGTTCTGCGGGCACGTGGTGAGCCGAGGGAGAGCTATGGCTGACCGGCGCAAAGGGAGGGAGAAGACCCCCCAGATTCGGCTGGTCACATGGAACGTGAGGAGGCTGAATGGACCGGTGAAGCAGTCCCGGGTCTTGGCACACCTGAAGGGGCTGGGAGCGGATGTGGCTATGCTCCAGGAGACGCACCTTAAGGTGGCGGATCAGGTGAGGCTGAGAAGGGCAGGTGTTTCACTCGGGGCTCGATGCAAAGAATTGAGGGGTGGAGATTTTAGTTGGCAAGAGCTTGTCGTTTGTTGCGTCGAGTGTGGTGGCGGACAGTGGAGGTAGATATGTAATGGTGAGTGGTAGGCTTCAAGGGGAGCGGGTGGTTCTGGTTAATGTGTACGCCCCCAACTGGGACGATGCGGGCTTCATGCGGTGAATGCTGAGCCGGATCCCGGACCTGGAGACGGGGGGGGGGGGGGGGGGGGGGGGGGGGCTTGATCTTGGGAGGGGACTTTAATACTGTGTTGGATCCAGCTCTGGATCGTTCGAAGTCTAGGACGGGTAAGAGGCCGGCGGCGGCCTCGGTGCTGAGGGGGTTCATGGATCAGATGGGAGGGGTAGACTCTTGGAGGTTTTTGAGGCCAGGAGGTAGGGAGTTGTCCTTTTTCTCCCATGTCCACAAGGCTTATTCCCGGATTGACTTTTTTGTTCTCGGCAGGGCGCTAATCCCGAGAATGGTGGGGGCGGAGTATTCGGCTATAGCCATATCTGACCATGCTCCGCATTCGGTGGACCTGGAGCTGGGGGAGGGGAAGGATCAGCGCCCGCTGTGGAGGTTAGATGTGGGGCTTCTGGCAGAGGAGGAAGTATGTGGGTGGGTCTGTAGGGGTATAGAGGGGTATTTGGAAGCTAATGATAACGGGGAGGTGCAAGTTGGGATGGTTTGGGAAGCGCTGAAGGCGGTGGTTAGAGGGGAGCTGATATCCATTCGGGCGCACAGGGAGAGGGGGGAGAGGGTTGAGAGGGAGAGGTTGGTGGAAGAAATGGTAAGGGTGGACAGGAGGTATGCAGATGTCCCGGAGGAGGGGCTTTTGAGGAAGCGTCGCAGTCTCCAAGCGGAGTTCGATATACTGACCACCCGGAAGGCAGAGGCTCAGTGGAGGAGGGCGCAGGGGGTGGTATATGAGTACGGGGAGAAGGGAAGTCGGATGCTGGCCCACTAGCTCCGGAAGCGAGAGGCAGCGAGAGAGATAGGGGGAGTCACAGATGCAGGAGGGAACTTGGTGCGGAGTGGCAGGGACATTAATGGGGTGTTCAGATCCTTTTATGAGGGGCTGTACCAGGCAGTGTCCCCTAGGGAGATGGGCGGGATGGACCGCTTTCTGGATAAGCTGGAGTTCCCAAGAGTAGAGGATGAGCGGGTGGAGGGTCTGGGGGCCCTAATCGAGTTGGAGGAGCTGATGGAGGCGCTGGGGAGCATGCAGACAGGGAAAGCGCCGGGACCTGACGGGTTCCCGGTGGAGTTTTATAAGAAGTTTTCAGATCTGCTGGGTCCGCAGCTAGTGAGGACCCTGAATGAGGCGGGGGGGGGGGGGGGAATCTCATAGATCCTGAAGCGGGATAAGGACCCCCTCCAGTGTGGGTCTTACAGGCCGATTGCGCTCCTCAAAATGGACGCAAAGTTGTTGGCTAAGATACTGTCCAGGAGGGTGGAAGATGTGGTCCTGATGGTTATCCATGAGGACCAAACGGGGTTTGTGAAGGGGAGGCAGCTGATTGTCAAAGTACGGAGGCTTCTTAATGTTATGATGATGGCGTCGGCGGATGGAGAGGCAAAAATAGCATCAATGGATGCGGAGAAAGCTTTTGACAGGGTGGAGTGGAGCTACCTGTGGGAAGTGCTGAGGAGGTTTGGGTTTGGTGAGGGATTCATTAGCTGGGTGAGGCTGCTGTATAGCTCCCGGGTAGCGAGTGTGGTGACGAATGGGAGGAGGTCGGAGGACTTTCGGCTGTCCCAGGGGACGAGGAGGCCTTGTCTCCCCTGCTCTTCGCGTTAGCGATTGAGCCCTTGGCCATGACGCTGAGGGATTCGAAGAACTGGCGGGGGATTGTGTGGGGGCGGGAGGAGCACCGGTTGTCGCTGTACGCAGATGATTTGCTGTTGTACATCGCGGATCTGGCGGGGCGGGGGGGGGGGGGGGATGCCAGAAGTGTTGAAGATACTTGGGGAGTTTGGGGATTTTTCGGGCTATAAGCTCAACGTGGGGAAGAGTGAGCTGTTTGTGCTGCATCTGGGGGACCAGGAGAGGGAGATAGGAGAGCTCCCGTTGAAGAGAGCGGAGAGGAGCTGTAGATATCTTGGGGTCCAGATAGCTAGGAGCGGGGGGGGGGGGCTGAATAGGCTAAACTTTTCGAGGCTGGTGGAACAGATGGAGGAGGAGGAGGAGGTGGGATGCGCTGCCACTCTCTTTGGCGGGTAGGGTCCAGTCAGTTAAGATGACGGTGCTCCCGAGGTTTTTGTTTCTTTTCCAGTGCCTCCCCATGTTGATTCCGAAGGCCTTTTTTAAGAGGGTTAATAAGAGTATTCTGGGGTGCGTGTGGGTGCGGAAGACCTCGAGAGTGAGGAGGGTTTTCCTGGAGAGAGGCAGGAAGGTAGGCGGCGTGGCGTTGCCCAACTTGTGTGGGTATCACTGGGCTGTGAACGTGGCAATGATTCGTAGGTGGGAGATGGAGGGGGAGGGTGCCGCATGGAAGAGGTTGGAGGTGGCGTCCTGTGTGGGTACGAGTTTGGAGGCATTGGTGACGGCCCCGCTCCCACTCCCCCCCGGCAAGGTACTCTACGAGTCCGGTAATGGTGGCTTCCCTCAGTGCAGTGGAGTGGCAGTGGAGGCGGCATAGGGGGGAAGTGAAGGCCTCAGTGTGGGCCCCTGTACGGGTCAATCACCGGTTTGCACCAGGGAAAATAGATGGTGGGTTTTTGAGTTGGCATAGGGCAGGTATCAGGCGGATGGGGGACCTTTTCCTCGATGGGAAGTTTGTGACTTTAGTGGAGTTGGAGGGGAAGTGGGGCCTCCCCCCTGGGAATGCTTTCAGCTATATGCAGATTATGGCGTTTGTGAAGTGGCAGGTGGCTGAGTTTCCGCTACCGCCGCCTAGGGAGGTGCGGGACAGGGTGCTCTCGGGGACGTGGGTCGGTGAGGATAGGAATTCGGCAATTTATCAGGTGATGCAAGAGGAGGCGGCCTCGGTGGAAGAGCTGAAACGAAGTGGGAGGAGGAGCTAGGGGAGGAGATTGACGATGGGACGTGGGCGAACGCCCTGGGGAGGGTGAACTCGTCCTCTTCTTGTGCACGGCTCAGCTTAATTCAGGTGAAGGTGCTGCATAGGGCGCACATGACGGGGGCCAGGATGAGCCGGTTCTTTGGGGGAAGAGGACAGGTGTGGGAGGTGTTCTGGAGGCCCGCAAACCACACCCACATGTTCTGGGCATGTCCGGCGCTGGAGGGGTGGCGGGGACTTTGTCCAAGGTGGTCGGTTCCAGGGTGGAGCCAGGCTGGGGGCTCGCCATATTTGGGGTAGCATCGGAGCCGGGAGTGCAGGAGGCGAGAGAGGCCGGTACCCTGGCCTTTGCGTCTCTAGTAGCCCGGTGTAGGATTCTCTTACAGTGGAGGGACGCGAAGCCCCTGAGCACGGAGGCCTGGAGTAATGACATGGCCGGGTTCATCAGGCTGGAGAAGGTCAAGTTTGCCCTGAGGGGGTCGGTACAAGGGTTCTTCCGGCAGTGGCAGCCCTTTCTCGATTTTCTGGCGGAGGGTTAGAGGGAGGTCAATCTCAGCAGCAACCGGGGGGGGGGGGTTAGGGGGCTGTCAAGGGGGTTTGTTTTTGCGACAGTGTGTTTGCTATTTTCTTCTTTTTTGTATTGTTATTAATTTATTGCTTTATATTGGGGGAAGGGTCCTTCTTTCTGTTTATTTTTACTCCTTGTTTACTTCATGTTGGGAGAAAGTTTGTTGTTGAAAAATTTGAATAAAAATTATTTTTTTTTAAATTATAATACTGTACATCGTGAAAGGTCACTTGTGAGAAAGTTATAAACTTGGCAATTGTAGATTATGGGGCTCAGCCTTGGATATTTTAAATAAAATCTATTTTTACCTGTGTTGCGACTGAATCAAATGAGGCTGGATTGACTGCCCACTCGCCCAGCGTGTTGTGATAACAGAAGCATAAAAAACACTGCCAGAAATAAATCGGACTATATAAACATCCCAGAGTATTTGGCCTCACGGTAGCATGGTGGTTAGCATCAATGCTTCACAGCTCCAGGGTCCCAGGTTCGATTCCTGGCTGGGTCACTGTCTGTGTGGAGTCTGCACGTCCTCCCCGTGTGTGCGTGGGTTTCCTCCGGGTGCTCCGGTTTCCTCCCACAGTCCAAAGATGTGCGGGTTAGGTGGATTGGCCATGCTAAATTGCCCGTAGTGTAAGGTTAATGGGGGGATTGTTGGGTTACGGGTATGCAGGTTACGTGGGTTTAAGTAGGGTGATCATTGCTCGGCACAACATCGAGGGCCGAAGGGCCTGTTCTGTGCTGTACTGTTCTATGTTCTATTAACAATACAGAATCAGGAAGATAGTGTTGTCATTGTGTTCGGTGATGTCATTAACACATGTGCAGAGGGTACCGGACAATATTCAGCAGGTCAGGGAATAATTCGCCTCCTCCCTCACCAATTGACGGCCCCCTACCACTATCCCCCATCATCCGTCACTCCCTCCTCACACACCACCGCTGCTGAAATCCCACGCTCAAATGTCCCTTATTTTATTTCCTCAGAGTTGGTCACTTTTGAGCCAATCTGAGTCATTGTTACCTCCCCAAGGAGGAACTCCCCAAGCACAATTTAGTCCCTGGGCACAGAATCACTATCGTCACAGCGTTACTCTCCAATGCCCCGAGCCACTTCCTAAGTAACAGTTACTCCCCGAGTCAAGGCATCACGCCGCGAATCACAGCATCACTCCTTATGTCACAGCATCACTCCCCGAGACACAGCGTCACTCCCCAGGACACAGCGTCAGTGCCAACTCACTGTTACACCACAATTCCCAGAGTCACTTCCTGAGTAATAGTCACTTTCCAAGTCACAGTATACAGTCTAATTACAAATGTTCCAGAGTCACAACCTGAGGAACCGTCGCTTCCCAAGCACTGGTTCATTCTTCCCAATCTCTTTGCTCCTCCCTCCCATCACCCTCTCTCCTGTGTTTCCCCTCTCTCCTGAGCATGTGTTGATCCCACACCGCACATCATCATCGCTGCCTTGGATACTGTGGGTCTTCCTCTCCTGATCTGTTGTCAAACACATCTGAGGACACACATCCCGGGCTGATGTTGTCATTTGTCAGCCAAGGAGCAGTTTTTAGAGATGACATCCTGTAAAATCCACACTTGGGCAGGCACGAATATTCAGTGAGTGATGGGTCAAAAATTCTACTAATTTCATCCCATAATATCCACACTAATGTTCAGGCAGTCTGACTAGCCTGCGGGCAATCAGGTGTGGAAATGCCCCTTCTGCTGTGTGAGAAGATCCAGCTCAGAGATCTGTTCATTCGGTGCTTTGTACTGAGCTGTTTGACTGGAGCAAACACAACCCAGGATAAAGGGCTTGGAATTTGGGATATTAGTTCCAGAGTGGCGGAGTACCCAGGGAGTTTGGCTGGGTGATCCCGGAATGAGGTAAGAGCATGCTGGTGAGAAGGCGGGCTAAGTGGCAGGCCTGTCTCAGAGAATCAACACTGTAACTCAGTTTTAAAAACCCTCACATCACCCATACAAGCTCGCTGATTATCCACAATAGGCAGGCCTCAGGACCTATGCTGAGGTTAGATAAAATGAAGTTTCACGTGTCTGCTGAAGACTTTCTTTTAAACCATTTTTGTGAGGGCCACAAAGAATCCAGCATGAGTTGAAGGATAGAAAGAAATGACATTTATTTACAATAACATACATATATATTATATTATACACATATACATACACACACACACACAACTCAAGAGGGAATCTGTTAATGATTTCTCCGCCCTCCTCATTGGGGAAGCTCATACTCCCTAAGGATTGTGGGATTGCCATTAGTCCCCAGCCAGTGGTAAGCAGGCAGGTTATAACAACCATTAATTTATTTGAAGGAAAAAACAAATTAGTATATTTACATTCCTTATTACAAACATTTCATTCAATTGCATCATCCTGTCCCAAAAAAAGTATTGAAATTCATAGTTCAGGCATCCTACTGTGACACAGGATGGTTTTTAAATGTGTCATCCAACATTAATCCAGTCAATTACTGAGGCTTATATCAACAGACAGCATGAAAGGCACTAACTTTCAACACTCCAAATTCTTCGGAGTAAAAGGCAGGAGGTTTAAATGCCTGGATAGCTTGGCAGCTCCTGTTGACAGTTCATCTTGACACTCCTGACAATTATTTTTGACAGTGCTTTCAGTTCTCCGTTCCAATGAGTTTATGCACTTCTCATACGCATTCATTTCTACTTTCAGGAATCTCAAATGGACGCTCACCTGTCATAAAGATGGCTGTGGACCATATCCTCGATAAAAACGTACCCTATTTATCCAAACAAATCAACAGAGCTCAAACCTGCTCCTTGGGCAGCACGGTAGCATGGTGGTTAGCACAATTGCTTCACAGCTCCAGGGTCCCAGGTTCAATTCCCGTCTTTATTCACTGTCTGTGCGGAGTCTGCACGTTCTCCCTGTGTTTGCGTGTGTTTTCTCCGGGTGCTCTAGTTTCCTCCCACAGTCCAAAGATGTGGAGGTTAGGTGGATTGGTCATGCTAAATTGCCCTTAGTGTCCAAACTGCCCTTAGTGTTGGGTCGGGTTACTGGGTTATGGGGATAGGGTGGAGGTGTGGGCTTGGATAGGGTGCTCTTTCAAAAAGCTGGTGCAGACTCGATGGGCCAAATGGCCTCCTTCTGCACTGTAAATTCTATGATTCTATAGGGTCAAATCTGCATACATTGGTTTTCAGACATCTCTCACTCATGAGTGGAGGCAGCTGCTGATTTCTACGGATGGTTGCCTCTGTGAAATATACAAATCCCAACCCGGCCCATTTCTGCTCCCACAAAAATGGGAGGTGCTGAAATCAGGCGGACAGAACTCACGGATTCAGGCTTCAATACCATTGTCCTCATGATGGAGAGGGTCTCTGTAATGGCAAAATCCAGACAGAAAAATATCCATCAGAAGGGGGAGATAGCGGGGTCGAGGAGGTAGTGTCGGAGGAATGGACTCCTAATGCCTGCTTTGTCACCCCTGTCCCTGTAACGCGATCTCCTGTACAAGAGGCATGTCCAGCAGCAGATGTCTCTGCACTGGGCTGCTGCTTGCCAGAAGGTGTAGGCGCTACGATCTGAGACAGAATGCATTTCATTCAAAGTTTCATTGCAGAAGCTGACAAAGAATCTCATTTTGCTGCTGAAGAATCTCATTGTTTCTTTCCAGATGATGTTGCAGAATCTCATTGTTTCTTTGTAGATGATGTTGCAGAATCTCATTGTCTCTTTGTAGATGATGTTGAAGAATCTCATTGTCTCTTTGTAGATGATGTTGAAGAATCTCATTGTCTCTTTGCAGATTCTGGCTAACATCTGTCTTAAATTCAGTCAAAGTTTGCTGAAGCACGTTACAAGTGGCCTGATAACTCTCTGTACTTTGAACCTGTTCCAGATGTAAACACTCAAGAGGTTTCAGATCATCTTCATTTTCTTCACCAGCACCATGGGCCTGATGCTGTCTGTGTGCTCGTGGAGACAGCGGAGCTTCTACTCCCAAAGCGGCAGGTTCCTCACCTCCGGAAGGTTCTGAGCGCCCTCCCTCCACCACAGCAGCCAGAGCATCACAGGCTTCCTCCTTCACACAAGTCACAATATTTAACTTGAACTCACCAACACTCCCCTCCAAATCAGACATCTTACTCTCCTGACACTCCTCTCCCTCCTCCACTTCAGCAGCCATGCCACATTGCTGTGAGGTATTCACCTCCGTCCTTTCCTCATCAGCCCTTTCAGCAATCTCGGACGCTGCTGCCAACTCTCCTCCATCACCATTTGATGCGTTCACAGACACCTGTGTATCTGTCAGAGGAGGAAAATCACAATTATTTTTTTTTTTCACAAAAATTAACACTCCTCCTGATGGTTTAAATACTCAGCTGCTGACATCACCTTCGTTCATCCCCATATCTGATCCGCCATTGGTTATCCTGGGGTTGGAGAGGCCAAACAGCTTCCTCGTGAACTCCTCCTGCTCTGTCAGCTCCTTGATGTATGGCACACGGCCTCCAGTCAACAAGTGCTCCTGGGCGTTATGGGCCAGATTTACCTAAAGGAAGAAATGAAAAAGAAATCATGGTCCAGACTTTGCTGTGTTGTCTTGAGATACCTTTTCCGAATGTTGGAGACAGTTTTCAGCCTGCACCCAGGGGGACTTCTGATTAGAGATCAATCTTATGACAAAGTCAGAGCCATCTCCAAATGAACTGCATTTTACAAAACCTCACAAAATTAGTGAAGAAACGTAGCGTGATGTTTCAGTACTTTCAAATCAAAATCTACGATTTAAAGTTTAAAAAATTAACATATGTACTTAATATTCAGATATTGCTCTCTTGTCCATCACAGAGACACTTGTGCATAAGCTTCTATACAAACTGATGTTTTCTTTTGGTCATGTTTGGCGATCTGATCAAAGGTTAAATTGACCTTGAAATGACTGGATTGATGGTGGAAGAGGTTGGACAGGTACTGCCGAGATAGACTCCTTTCATACGACAGCTCCCCTGTGTGAGCACTGGAGGGTCAACAGCCAAATCTCATTGGAAGGGAAGTAGGTGATCAGCAGTGTGAATGTGCTGGAGTCTGTGAAGGTCTGATGCCCGTGAGAATGATTTGTCGCACATGTTGCATGTGAATAGTTTGTCTCCTGCGTGAATGTGTTGCTTTGTGCAGAGGTAAGGTGACGGAGGGAAAGATCTATCAAATACCATATACGTGAATTTGGAGATTCTAAAACAAGGGGACACAGTCTAAAAATTAGGGCTAGACCTTTCAGATGTTGGAAGGCACTTCGAACTTTCTTCCATGAACAGCAGTTGAAGCTAGATCCTCTGTTAATTTCAAATCTGATGCAGATATTTATGAAGTGTTTTTATTGGGTTTTCACATCTTATATTTCACAATTCATAAATTACATATGACAAAACCGCACCAAAAAAGGAAACTAAAAAAGATAAACAGAAATCTTCACGTATTACAGGCAATTATTAGCCCTCCCACTGTGCCGTGTCCGTGTCCCCCCATTAGTCGTCATACACCTGTTACACTCCCCAGTATGGCCAGAGCACATATTTACAGGTGTATAATTACAGGTTAGTTTCAACTTCAGCTTGCCCTCGGATCAGACTACTGCAGCTTTGTCCCTTGTTTTCATCACGAGCCCCCCCCACCCCCGTTGTTGTTTCCTTATGGAGGAGATGTTTGACCTGCACATATCTCAGGTCGTTTCCTCTTTTTCTCTTGGTAATTGGAACCTCAACTGGTTTCTGGCTACGAACAGATCTTGGAGCAAGTTGTTGAAAGGATTCCATGTTCTGTGGAAACCCTCTTCCGACCCCTGGATGGCAAATTTAATTTTCTCCAGCCTGAGAAAATCGGACGTCTTTGGGTGGTGCTGCGAATTGCCAACCGAGCAGGATTCTCCAGTGGGCAATCATGGAGACAAACGTTCAGGTGACAGTCCCCCCTTCCCCAGAAAGAGTTCTCGCTGATCTGAAACCCTGAAGACCGCCACTTTTGGGAATGCCTCCACCCTTCACTTCCACATCCTGGACATGGCCTCAAAGGTAATCCAGTACCCACCAGGTCTGGGGCAAGCTCAGAACATGTGGGTGTGGTTGGCCATGCCGCCTTTTCCAACAGTGTCCGATAAAGGTCCGCATATTTTTCCTTCACTAAGTTGCCCGCATCTAGCAGTTTCTCCTCTAATGAGTGTCCTGGGAGTACGTCGTTGTTTCCTTATGGAGGAAGATTTTGACATTCATATACCGCAGGTCATTTCCTCTTGGTAACTGGAACCTCTCCATTGCTATTCAATTGTCCTTGTACAGTTCCCTAACTGTTAGTGTCCCCTTCTCCTCTCTCCGGCGCCTGTTACCGTAACAGCCTCACCGAACGGGTGCCGGAATGTGGCGACTAGGGGATGTTCACAGTAACTTCATTGAAGCCTACTCGTGCAATAAGCGATTTTCATTTCATTTTCATTTTCCCACTTTTTGAAGGTGGTATTCATTACTGAGGGAGTAAACCTGGGGTTGTTGAAGATGGGGGCCATGGAGGACATTTCGGTTAGGCCGAAGTGTTGCTTCATTTGTCATACCATCCGTGAGTCTCTTTCGTTGCCACAGAACCGTCTATCTCTCCCTCGATCTATCGAGTCCCCAATAACTAATGCTCTCCTGCTCTTCCTCCTTCCCTTCTGAGCCACAGGGACGGACTCAGTGCTGGAGATCCGTTCACCGTGGCTTACCCCTGGTAGGTCATCCCCCTCAACAGTATCCAAAGCGGTATACTTGTTACTGAGGGGAACGACCACAGAGGATCCCTGCACTGACTGCTTCCTCCCAGCCCCTCCCACCGTCACCCTATCTTGATTCTTCGGAGTAACTACATCCCTGAAGCTACTATCTATGACCACCTCTGCCTCCCTTATGATCCGAAGTTCATCCAGCTCCAGTTCCCGAATGCGGTTTCTGAGGAGCTAGAGATGGATGCACTTCCCACAGGTGAAATCAGCACTGACGGCGTCCCTCACCTCAAACATTCTGCAGGAGGAACATTGCACTGCCTTCCCTGCCATCCCCTCTAGATAAAACATGAAAAAGAAAGAAAGAGCTTACCTGTTATTCACTCTACCCCTTAGGTTAGAGGAGGTGGAAGGGTGGGGGACACTACAAGTGTAGTGTCTAGGGTTTAGGAACCGCCCAACTTAAATACAGGCAAAAATAAAACGCATCACCAGCTACCACTGTACCCACTTGAGAACAGCAATCAGCTGTTATGGGTCCCCGCAAACAATTTCAATCTTTACTACTTATCTAGCAGTCACTCTGTCCTCACTCTGACCGGATTCAGCTGGAAACTCCCAACAGTAAGTTTTTTTTTAAATTTACTCCCCCGCCAGCCCCCCTATTTTGATCTTCTGCACTCTCCCTGCAAGGGGAGTGGGAGTGGTCCCCACCTCTGCAGGTCCATTTTGACTTTGTCCATCAGACATGTCAGGGTCCATTTTTGGATCCGTTTCCAGTCATGGACTATTTGGATCCCCAGGTAGCGGAATTTGGCCTGGGCTTGCTTGAACGACAGTTCCTCCAACTCTGTCCCTTGCTGCTGTCCCTTCACAGAGAAGATCCCGCTTTTGCTCAGGTTAAGCTTGTAACCCGAGAAGGCTCCAAACTCCTTTTGGTCATTCATTATCCCTTCCATGCTGGTCTGGGTTCAAGATGTAGAGGAGCAGGCCATTTGTATAGAGCAAGCCTCTGTGCTGTCTGCCCCCCGTTGGATTCCTCTGCACCCCTTAGCCGTTCTGAGGGTGATTACCAGTGGCTTGATTGCCAGAGCAAACAGCAGTGAGGACAGTGGGCATCCCTGCCTCGTGTTTCAGTGAAGCTGGAAGTGTTTAGAGCTCGTGGTGTTTGTACCTATGCTCGCCATGGGACCACTGTATAGTGGTTTCACCCAGATGGTGAACCCTGGTCCGAACCCAAACCCAAATCCAGTACCTCTGTTGCAGGTCTTTTCCGCCTCCCGTGGGTTGACCACTTCTCGTTTTCATTATCGCGTTCAGCAGGTGCCCAATGTTCAATGTTAGCTGCCTGCCCATGACAAAGCCGTCTGCCTTCTGTGACTACCTCTGGCACGCAGCTCTCCAGCCTCCTCGTGAGGGCCTTTGCCAGTTTCTTTGTGTCTGCATTCAGTAGCGAGATGGGCCTGTAGGACCTGCACTCAGTCAGGTCTTTGTCCTTTTTGGGTATCAGTGATATTGTGGCTTGTGCCAATGTTGGTGCAAGGGTGCCCCTTACGAGCGAGTCTGCAAACATTACTCCCAGATGCGCGGTCAATGCTGGCACAAATGTTTTGTAGAAGTCCGCCGGGAATCCATCTGGCTCTGGCCTTCCCCGCCTGCATGGAGTTGATTCTCTCCATGACCTCCCAGTTCACATGGTGTTGCCAGACCCCATCTCTTTTCTTCCCCCACAATTGGCATGTCCAATTTGTCGGGGAACTGCTTCATCCCAAGTCCCCCTCGGGGGCTCGGAGGTGGACAGTCCCTCGTAGAAGGTTATAGAACATAGAACAGTACAGCACAGAACAGGCCCTTCGGCCCTCGATGTTGTGCCGAGCAATGATCACCCTACTTAAACCTACGTAACCCGTATCCCAACAATCCCCCCCATTAACCTTACACTACGGGCAATTTTAGCATGGCCAATCCACCTAGCCCGCACATCTTTGGACTGTGGGAGGAAACCGGAGCACCCGGAGGAAACCCACGCACACACGGGGAGGACGTGCAGACTCCACACAGACAGTGACCCAGCCGGGAATCGAACCTGGGACCCTGGAGCTGTGAAGCATTGATGCTAACCACCATGCTACCGTGAGGCCCCTGAACTTTACTGGTGTGGCAACTAGCCTCCCACTACCGAACCTAAGATGGGCTATTTCCCTTGTGGCTGACTGCTTTCTGAGCTGGTGAGCCAGCAGCAGGTTGGCTTTGTCTCCATGTTCGTAAAAGGCTCCCCGTGACTGGGAGATCTGGTGCACTGCTTTCCCAGTAGAAAGCAGGTCAGGAGTTGACAGATAGATTGTTGTTGAGCAAGCGTATTAACAGATATGGGCCAAAGGCGCTAGACTCTGGACCCCATGAAGTCTCATGGCTTCAGGTTAAAAATGGACAAGGAAACCTCCTACTGATCACCACATACCAGCCACCATCAGTTGATGAATCAGTACTCCTCCATGTTGAACACCACTTGGGAGGAAGCATGGTGGCAAGGACACAGAATATGCTCTGGGTGGAGGACTTCAATGTCTCGGTAGTACCACCACAGACCGAGCTGGCCAGGTTCTAAAGGACATGGCTGCTAGACAGGGACTGCAGCAGGTGGTGAGGAAACCAACAAGAGAAAATAAACCAGACCAGACCTCGACCTCATCCTCACCAATGTGCCTGCTGTAAATGCATCTGTCCATGGCAGCATAGGTAGATGTGACCACCGCACAGTCCTTGTGGAAAAAATCTCCCATCTTTGGGATTGAAGATACCCTCCATCGTGTTGTGTGGCACTGCCACCATGCTAAATGGGATAGACTCCGAACCCATATAGCAACTCAAGACTGGAGATCCATGAGGCGCTGTGGGCCATCAGCAGCAGCAGAATTTTATTCAACCACAATCTGCAACCTCATGGCCTGGCATATCCCCTATTCTAATATCATCACCGAGCAATGGGATCAACCCCGGTTCAATGAAGAGTGCCGGAGAGCATTCCAGGAGCAACATCAGGCATACCGAGGTGTAGACCTAGTGAAGCAACAACATAGGACTGCTTGTGTGCCAAACAGCAAGTATATCGACAGAGCTAAGCGATTCCACAATGAACGCATCAGATCTAAGTTCTGCAGTCCTGCCATAAATGATGATGGACAATTAAACAACTCACTGAAGGAGGAGGCTCCACAAATATCCCCATACTCAATGATGGAGAAGACAAGCACATTTGTGCAAAAGACAAAGCTGAGGCATTCGCAACAATCTTCAGTCAGAAGTGCCGAGACAATGGACTTCCGGTGGCGACCATGGAGTGAGCGGTCACACATTTGGCAGCTCCCGCCCATGGTGGTCTTTTTCTGGCCTTTACACCAGTTTGTTGCAGGAATTTTGCAGAAGTCAGAACAGAAGGCCCCTTAGTTTACAGAGCTGCTGTTCAGATGTAATTGGAAAAGAATGAAACCAGATGGTGGCGAGTGAGGAGCGGACAACACACGTGGAGATGGCAGACAAACAGGGTTGGACCCCGTCAGCCCGTCAGCTCAGTAGTCGATGGAGCAGTTGGTAAGCCTCTTAAATGAGAAGTTCACCCAACAACAGATGGAGAGTGCAGAGGACCTGGTCCGGGCGGTGGACTCGATCAAGGTGGTAGTTGAACGTGTGGAGAAGAAACTGGCGGCCCAGGGACAGGCGATCCAGAGGTTGGAGGAGCAGGCAGAGGAGCAGGAGGAACAGTCCACCTCAATGGCAGCAGAGATTGGGCTGCTGCGTGACCATCATAAGGGACTGCTGGAGAAAGTGGAGGACCTGGAAAATCGTTCTTGGAGGTAGAACATTGGGATCGTGAGTCTGCCAGATGCTGGTACATATGTGGGAAAGATGTTGGAGAAGCTGCTTGGAGAAGGTGCGTTTGATCGACCTTTGGAGGTGGATCGGGCCCACAGGACACTGATGCGCAAACCCCAGGGGGGTGAGCCGCCGAGGGCGATGGCGATACAATTACATTGGTTCTTGGATAAGGAACATATTATGAGGTGGGCCAGGCAGACGAGGCGATGCACCTGGGAAGATGTTGAAATCCTGGTGAACCAGGACCTGGGAGCAGAGCTTGTAAAGAGGAGTGGAGCTTTAATAAGGTCAAGACGGCCCTATACAAGAAGGGCATAAAGTTTGGTCTACTGTACCCGGCTCGCCTATGGTTGGCCTATGGGGGCCGGAAGTTGTACTTTGGCTTGGCGGACGAGGCAGCGGACTTTATGAAGGAGGATAGACTGGCAGGAGAAGCAGGACCTTGAACTTTGACTGATATCTGAACTGTATTCTGTAAATACTTTGGGTTTGCATTGCTCGGATTTATCGGTGGTTTTGCGCTGTCCTGTTTGAGGTTAGGCTGATATATGTTCTTTGTTCAAGGAGGAGGAGTGGGTATTTGGGATCAGACCTTGGGAGGGATGGGTTGTTTGTTTTTACTTCTTGCCTTTGTTTTGAATGTTTGCGCTAAGAGTGGGGAGGAGGGGGAACCAGTCGGGAGTAAGATGCTAAATGCCATGGGCGGAAGATGCCAGGCCAGCTGGGTGGGCTCGTTCACGGAAGCAAAGAGGAGGTGATCTGAAGATCGAAGTGGGAGGAAGAGTTGGGGGGTCGGAAGTTGGGCTATGGGAGAAGGCTCTGAGGAGAATCAATACATCAGCCTAATCCGTTCACGGTGGTCCACAGGGCTCATATGACTGTGGCTCGGATGAGTAGGTCTTTTTTGAGGAGGTGGAGGACAGATGTGGATACTCCGTGGGAAGTCCGGGGAATCATCTACATATGTTTTGGGCCTGTCTGAAACTGAGGGGATTCTGGCAGTGATTCTTGGATGTCATGTCAGAGGTCCTGGAAGGGAGGGTGACTACGACTCCAGAGGTGACAATATTTGGAATGTTGGAAGATCCGGGAGCCCAGGAGGGAAGAGAGGCGGACGTTTTGGCCTTTGTCTCCCTGGTGGCCCAGAGATGGATTTTCCTATGATGGGGGGACTCAGAGACTCCAAAGTCAGGGTGTAGCTCAGTGACATGGAAAGGTTTCTTAGGCTAGAGAAGATTAAGTTTGTCTTAAGGGGTTCATTACAGGGGTTCGCTCGGAGGTGGCAGCCGTTCATCGACTTCTTTAAGGAAAACTGACTGTCAGCAGAAGGTAGGGGAGGAAGAGGGGAGGCATGGAAGTGAAGAATAAAGGCAGGGAATCTAATATATGGGTATATGGGTAGCTCGGAGTTAGGGGGGGGATGTTGGGTATGTTATTGTGGAGTTTTTGGTTGGACCGCTCTGTTGTTTAGAATGTTAAATTTATAAATGCCTCAAATAAATATTTTAGAAAACAAAAAAGAAGGGCCAAGCGGATGATTCATTTCAGTCTCCCGAGATCCCCAGCATCACAGATGTCAGTCTTCAGCCAATATGATACACTCCACGTGATATTAGGAAATGGCTGAAGGCACTGGATACTGCAATGGGGATGTGGCCTGATAATGTTCCGGCAATAGTACTGAAGACGTGATCCAGAACTTGCCACACCCCTAGCCAAGCTGTTCCTGTACAGCTACAACACTGGCATCTACCCAGTGGAAAATTGCAGGAGTACACAAGAAACAGGACAAATTCAACCCAGCCAAATACCGCCTTATCACTCTCCTCTCCATCAACAGCAAAGTGGTGGAAGGAGTCATCAACAGTACTATCAAGTGGCACTTACTGAGCAATAACCTGCTCACAGACGCTCAGTTTGGGTTCCACCAAGGTCACTCGCTCCTGACCTCATTACAGGTTCAAACATGAATAAAGAGCTGAATGCCAGAGGTGAGGTGAGAGTGACTGCCCTTGACATCAAGGCAGCATTTGACCCAGTATGGTATCAAGGAGCCCTAGCTAAACTGGGGTCAATGGGAATTAGGGGAAAATTCTCCGCTGGTTGAAGTCATACCTGACACAAAGGAAGATGTCTGTGGTGGTTGGAGGTCAATCATCTCAGCTCCAGGACATCACTGCATGAGTTCCTCAGGATAGCGTTCCAGGCTAACCTGAGGTACACCTCAGCTGCTTTGACAATGACCTCCCTTGCATCATAAGGTCAGTAGTGGGGATGTTTGCAGATGACTGCACAATGTTCAGCACCATTCGTGACTCATCAGACAATGAATCAGTCCATGTCCAAATGCAGCAAGACCTGGGCAGTACCCAGGCTTGGGCTGAGAAGTGGCAAGTTACATTCGCACTACAAAAGTGCCAGGCAATGACCATCTCCGACAAGAGAGGATCTAAGCACCACCCCTTGACATTGAATGGCATTGCCATTGCTGAATCCGCCACAATCAACATCCTGAGAATTACCATTGATCAGAAACTAAACTGGACTAGCCATATTAATGATGTGGCTACCAGCGCAGATCAAAGGCGAGGAATCCTATGGTGAGTAACTCACCTCCTGCCCACTCCCCCCCCCCCCCCCCCCACCCCCCACCCCCCCCCCCCCCCCCCCCCCCCCCCCCCCCCCCCCTCCCCAAAAGCCTGTCTACCATCTACAAAGCACAAGTCAGAAGTGGAACAAATGGAATATTCTCCACTTGGCTGGATGAGTGCAGCCCCAACAACACTCAAGAAACTTGACCTCCTCCAGGACAAAGTAGCCCGTTTGATTGCTACCCCTTCCACAAACATTTAAATCTTCCACCAAGGAAGAATGGTGGCAGCCGTGTGTACCATCTACAAGATGCAATGCAGTAACTCACCAAGGTTCCTTAGATAGCACCTCCCAAACACATAACCATTACCATCTAGAAGGCCAAGAGCAGCAGATACCTGGTAAACCCACCACCTGGAGGATCCCCCCCAAGTCAATCATCATCCTGACTTGGAAATATATCGCTGTTCCTTCACTGTCGCTGGGACAACATCTTGGAACTCCCTCCCTAACAGCATAGTGGATGTTCCTACACCTCAAGGACTGCAACAGCAAGAAGGCAACTCATCACCACCTGAAGAGCAACTAGGGATGGGCCTTACCAGCGACAGTCACATCCCGTAAATGAATTTAAAAAAGGGTCACAGATCAGCCATGATCTCATTGAATGGCAGGACATGCTCAAGGGGTTGAATGGCCTACCCCTGTTCCAATGTTCCTATGAATATGTCGGTGTACATGGAAGCTAATGAGTCTGAAAATAACTGGTCACGTATCTTTTCTGGTAAGGGTTTCTCCCATGTGAACAAATTAGTGCTGGAGGGTCGATGATCACGGGAATAATTTGTCACATAGCGTAACCCTCATCTACCCTTAATTTTTCTATGGATCTTTCCCTAGCCCCCCTAATTGATGTGTCTGGTCCTTGGGTTGAGTTAGAAAACGGTGTTTGTTAATCTTTGTAGATGGTGCCACTTGGGTTTTTGGCTGACATCTTCATGAAAATTGCTTTAGTATACTGTACTACACCATATACATTCAAAATCCCTTAGAATACTTGCTAATTGCCTGAATAGATTATTGTTAATAAATCCTAATCATTTGTTTTTCCACAATATGGTCAACGGTTAAAATCACCTTCTTGAAATGATTGGACTGCTGGTGGGATAGGTTGGAGACAGACACTGCTGAGACAGGCAGTGCTTTGGAACGGTGGCTCCCCCGTGTGAGCACTGGAGGGTAAACAACACAGATAACTCTCAGTGTAAGGGAAGCAGGTGAGCCGCAGTGCAAATGTGCTGGGGTCTGTGGAGGTCTGGATTTCCAGAAAGCCTTTGACAAGGTGCCACACAAAAGGTTGCTGCATAAGATAAAGATGCATGGCATTAAGGGTAAAGTAGTAGCATGGATAGAGGATTGGTTAATTAATAGAAAGCAAAGAGTTGGGATAAATGGGTGTTTCTCTGGTTGGCAATCAGTAGCTAGTGGTGTCCCTCAGGGATCCGTGTTGGGCCCACAATTGTTCACAATTTACATTGACGATTTGGAGTTGGGGACCAAGGGCAATGTGTCCAAGTTTGCAGATGACACTAAGATGAGTGGTAAAGCGAAAAGTGCAGAGGATACTGGAAGTCTGCAGAGGGATTTGGATAGGTTAAGTGAATGGGCTCGGGTCTGGCAGATGGAATACAATGTTGACAAATGTGAGGTTATCCATTTTGGTAGGAATAACAGCAAACGGGATTATTATTTAAACGATAAAATATTAAAGCATGCCGCTGTTCAGAGAGACTTGGGTGTGCTAGTGCATGAGTCACAGAAGGTTGGTTTACAAGTGCAACAGGTGATTAAGAAGGCAAATGGAATTTTGTCCTTCATTGCTAGAGGGATGGAGTTTAAGACTAGGGAGATTATGTTGCAATTGTATAAGGTGTTAGTGCGGCCACACCTGGAGTATTGTGTTCAGTTTTGGTCTCCTTACTTGAGAAAGGATGTACTGGCGCTGGAGGGTGTGCAGAGGAGATTCACTCGGTTAATCCCAGAGCTGAAGGGGTTGGATTATGAGGAGAGGTTGAGTAGACTGGCACTGTACTCGTTGGAATTTAGAAGGATGAGGGGGGATCTTATAGAAACATTAAAAATTATGAAGGGAATAGATAGGATAGATGCGGGCAGGTTGTTTCCACTGGCGGGTGACAGCAGAACTAGGGGGCATAGCCTCAAAATAAGGGGAAGTAGATTTAGGACTGAATTTTGGAGGAACTTCTTCACCCAAAGGGTTGTGAATCCATGGAATTCTTTGCCCAGTGAAGCAGTTGAGGCTCCTTCATTACATGTTTTTAAGGTAAAGATAGATAGTTTTTTGAAGAATAAAGGGATTAAGGGTTATGGTGTTCGGGCCGGAAAGTGGAGCTGAGTCCACAAAAGATCAGCCATGATCTAATTGAATGGCGGAGCAGGCTCGAGGGGCCAGATGGCCTACTCCTGCTCCTAGTTCTTATGTTCTTATGTATAATTTGTCACCAGAGTGTGCAGAGGGCTCATGGAACTGAGAATGATTTGTTGCATATCATACATGAGAATGGTTTCCCTTCTTTCTAAATGTGTTGCTGTCGTTATGGGCCAGGGTTCAGAGAACCCCAAAGTGTATCATGGAGTTCACCTGACCCACAACTTTTAATAGATTGTGGTATGGGGAGCACACGACCCAATCTACAGGTGTGGTACAGCAGAAATGGAAAAGTATTTTTTAAAGCAAAACAATGTTTATTCTATGAACTCAAGTTAACCTTTTTAAAACATACAGTGAACATCTTAGCAACCATCAATTGAAATACAACCCCCAAAGAATACAACACTAAGTAATGCTTAAGCTGTCGTTTTAACATCTATAAGACTTAAAGAAACCTTTGACAGAAGCACATCAGGTTAAAGTCACTATTGAGAGCAGTTATTAGTTTTGAATCACCAAAGGATCCATTTACAGTCTTTAGATTACAGAGAGAGACTCTAATACACATTCTGGCTGTGACTGCAGCTATCCAGCTCTGAAATCGAAACTAAAATACACCCTGTAGCAAACAGCCTAAAACAAAAGTAAAAAGCTGACAAGACACCCCAGCTCCACCCACACTCTGACATCACTGCAGTAATACACCCATGTCTTAAAGGTACTCTCACTACAGATATTTATATACACACCCATTTCTTAAAGGTACTCTCACATGACACTGTGCGCACAGGGAAGGTGAGTCAGTGAATGATTTGTCACATGCCATCCATGTGAATATGATGGTACGCACAAAGCCAATGAGTCCAAGAATATTTTGTTACGTACCTTGCATCGGAAGGGTCTCTCCCCTGTGTGAAGACGTTGGTGTTTACCGAGGGACGATGACTGTGCGAATGATTTGTCACACACTTCGCATGTATATGGTTTCTCCCCTGTGTGAAGCCGTTGGTGTTCACGGAGGTTCGATGACCACGTGAATGATTTGTCACACATTTTGCACGGGAAGGGTTTCTCTCCTGTGTGAATCCTCTGGTGCGATCGAAGGATGTCATTTCGGCTGAATGTCATCCCACAAACATCACAGCTAAAAGGTTTCTCCCCTGTGTGGAGGCGTTTGTGTTGACTGAGGTTTGATGACCAGGTGAATGATTTGTCACACACCTCACACGTGAAGGGTTTCTCACCTGTGTGAAGGCGTTGGTGTTTTCGGAGGTTCGATGACAGCAAGAATGACTTGTCACAGACTTTGCATGAGAAGGGTTTGTCCCCTGTGTGAAGGTGTTGGTGTTTATGGAGGGTCGATATCAAGAATGATTTGTCACACATTTTGCACGTGAAGGGTTTCTCCTGTGTGAAGGCACTGGTGTTGATGGAGGGTCGATGACTCGGAGAATGATTTGTCACACGCCACTTATGATCCTGTCATCGACACATCTCACAATTGAACAGCGTCTCAACTGCAGGCATGAGTCAATGGTTCATGAGGCTCAATGAATGAATCAACCTCTCGCCACACTTGGAGCCCACTCATGCTTTTTCACAGCCTGAACCTGACTGATCAGCAACAGGTTCCACACCACTGACCAGTTTCAGATCTGATGATTATATCAAAGCTCCCCTGACCTGAACGATTCCCAGATGATGATTTTACTGTCCAACCTTCTGTGCTGAGCAATGCCCTGAAATGACTGGATGTGCAGTTGCTCCTTGGGTGATAGTCTGGATCTATCTGCGGTGTCTATCCTCTCTGTATTCTCCGGACAATGCAGTGCAAACCATCTGTAAAACAGGAAAAGAAAACATGATTTCCTCCAACTCCCTCTCCTCCTTTGCTGAAGGGACAGATTCCTGTTAGAGAGTGTTCCACAATGAGTGTCAGTCTGCTGTTCCCCTGTGTGAGGATCAGTTACAAATCCTTTCATTTTTCTCACTTGACTGTCACACACCCTCTGTTTCCAGCAAGAAAACTGCATAGTGCCCAAGAGCACACAATGTGGGTCTTGCTTTCCTCCACCCAGATCCTAGATCATGAGGGCAATGGGAATAATAGTCAGGGGTGGAAAGTGTAAAACAGGCTATCAATTCACCATGAACTCATGGCAAAGTCCAGTTTTTAACCAGTTTTAAAAACACTCAGAAATGTTAATTCAATGGAAATGTTTCCACTTGTTTTCCCAAATTATTTGAAGAAAACACACTGGGTGGGAATTGCTGGCAGCTAGGGGAAATACTGCTTCAGTGTAGCTGATTGAAGGGTTCTGGTTCATCCTGGGAAATTAGATACACTGCACGCACTCAGGCTGCACATCCCAAATTCTCAGGAACAGCACTGGGCTAAAACATCAATCCAAGCCCAGGCTTCTGTGAAAGGCAGAGGCCTTCAGGTAAAATCTTTCAAAAATACATCAAAAGACATTTTAATAAGTGTGTGTCTACCCCTCCCAGATAATTACACCTCACCTTCTCATATTCAGCAATGGCCCATCAACAAAACTCAGCCTGTAAATCAGAAGGGAAATGCTTCCAATAAACACCCTCAATATCCAACACACAGCCAATCAAACAGCTCAGCACAAAGCACCGAGTAAACAGGTCTGTGAGCTGGATCTTCTCACACAGCATAAGGGGCATTTCCACAGCTGATTGCCCACAGGATAGTCAGACTGCCTGAACATTAGTGTGGATATTGTGCAATGTAATGATTGTAAATTCTGCTCCTTCACTCACCATCTCCTGACTTGGTTTTGAGTCCCTACAGGAAGTGAAGCAGCTGTGGTAGAGGAAGAGGAGAGAATGGGCAGAGTGGGTGGGCTCTCTGATTGACGTCTCTCACAGACAATCCAAATATTTCTGCAGTAACAGGAGTTTCCTGAAGTTTGGGAAACTGACCGGGGAAACGGAGACGACTTTGAGCAGCAGCTCAGGTGGGAATTTAAACTTGTCATTGTCCAATGTGAATAAAACTTCCCTTATTGCAGCTGCTGTCTCAGCTCTCCGTGTAAATGTTTGACATATATTTATAGTGGGAACAGCATTCTTCACCCTCCGAGGCTTCCAAACTGACAACATCAGTGTGGGATAAGAACATAAGAACTCGGAGCAGGAGGAAGCCTGCCCCTCGAGCCTGCTCCACCATTCAATGAGATCATGGCTGTGTAGCCTCAGATGTGTTTGACAGCAGATCAGAAGAGTAAGACCCACAGCATCCAAGGCTGTGATGACGTGCAACAGTGGAATCAGTAGGGAGGGGCACCCAACAGTGGGGCACACAAGAGAGCCGGCTCGAGAGGGGGGCACATGAGAGAGGGGGCAAACGAGAGAGGGACTCACTGAAGCTTGTGAAACTGAGCGGTACTTTGATCAGCAGACAAGGTGGGAATTTAAAGTTATTGACTCATCTGAAAAAATCCTTACTTCTTGAAGCTGCTGTGACAGTTCCCCCAGGTAAATGTTTGACAGAGATTTCTAGTGTGTCGTTCTTCATCCTCAGAGGCTTTCAAACCTACAACATCAATGTGGGATGTGTGGCCTCGGATGTGTTTCCAGCAGATCAGAAGAAGGAGACTCACAGCATCCAAGACAGTGATAATGAGCAGTGGTGAGATCAGCACATGTGCAGGATACAGGGGCACTGTACAGAGAAGCCAGAGAGCGGAGATGGACCCAAATGTTCAGGGATTGTCATTTTTCTCCGGAGAGTGACTTGGTGATTCAGGGATTGAGCAGACTCATTGTGTGAGTAGATGCCGTAGGGTTAGATATTTTACAGCACTACCCAGTTCAGGGGGTTACCTGCTGTGGAGGCTCAGCCTCCCTCAGCACTAATTTTGGAGACTCATTTAGCCCTACTGGTTATTGTCTTGGGGTGATCTGATCCATTCACCTCTCCTGAGATGTTGGGGTCCATTCACATCTCCTGGGTTGTTCCGGTTTAGGCACTTCTCCTGGTTGTCCCGGTTCAGGCACCTCTCCTGGGATGTCACACCTCTCCTGGAACGTCACAATTCAAGCACCTCTCCTGGTTGTCTCAGTTCAGGCACCTCTCCTGGAATGTTGCGATTCAGGTACCTCTCCTGTGATGTCCATGTTCAGGCACTTCTCTTGAGTTGTCCTGGTTCAGGCACCTCTCTGGGATGTCGCGATTCAGATACCTGTCCCTGGATGTCCCAGTGTATTCTCCTGCCTCGGGATGTCTGAAACATCGGCAGTTGGTACCTGAGTGCAATGTGAAGAGCCGCCTTAAACAGTCGCAATTTGTTACTTTCATTATTTCCATCTGGGGCTGTGGACAATTCTGTGATTGGTATCAGCATCCTGGGTGCTGTTTAATAAACCCATGTTAAAGATCGCAAAAATTCAGTTTACTTTTTATATCTAACTTACATTTCAAATTCGTGATACGGTAAATTTCAGTCAGATTCCGCTGACAACATCAACACTAAATTGGTGTAAACTGTTGCCGATCTCGCTTTACTATGCTCTTTACTCTGGCTCTGTTCCAATTGGGACAATCAGTGAATTTGCCTTCTTTCTATGTTGTCTATGTCCGAATGCTTAGAGTCCCCAGGTATCGAATGATACCACCACAAGTTTCAACCGGCTATCGATCAAAGAGCCAAACACCAGTTAGTTAGTTCAAGGTCAAGGGTACTTTATTTACATACAATCAGTCATGCAACATAAACACTACTCGTTAACTACACCTATTACTAAGACAACATGTACTTAACTTCGGGCACCCGGTTTAGGTCAGGAAACAGTAGCCGCTGTTCAAACCCGGATCTCTTGGGTTTGAAGGGGTAACTGCTGCTCGGCTGGGCTCGTCCTTCTGTTAGTCGGCATTGAACTCGAACTTGCTTCTGGTGTTGCTGCGATTGCGATGACCGTACCGGGGTACTAAGGCCAAAAGAGAGCGAGCATATGGCGAACACTTCCTTTATACTTGGGAGCTTTTGCGCTCTTTTGGGCGGTCCTTCGATTTGGGCCTTACTAATTGGGTGATCCCTGATCACTCCGTTCGCTTCCTTAGCCAATAAGTGGGTGGGGATCTGGATGACTGGGCGTGTCTCAAGTGGTCATTGACCCCGTTGTTTGTGTTTCCCTTGGACAGGGAGTGGCGCCGAAATGTCTGGGACTGTCCCGGTTGCTGGAGTACCAGTCCTTTGTGTTGGGGGAGATGGGCCATCACCTGCTAATCGGCCTGATTAACATGCTAATGGGACGGGGTTTCGATACCGTCTGTACTTTGCTGACGGATATGCATTTCAGGCTCAGAACCTGCCTGACTCTTGGCTTGTTGATTTTACCCATCAGTCTTTGCGAGTTGCTCTGTGCTTCGTTGGAAGTGGCCATGTCAGATGGCTACACTCCGTCCTCTTGATCCACAACGCAAAGTATGAAGGATCACAATATTGGGTCTTCCTTGTTCTCTTGGGATGCCGGTAACCCTTAACCAAGGGCATGTTCTTCTCTACTCTGTCCTATGGGTCCAAAACATTTACCTAATTTCCCTAAACAAAACATGTCTAAGAATCTCTAGAGGGCCATTAAACATTCCGTAAAAGGGGAACCTCTAACTGCCTCTAACTCGACTGCACTCATGCTGCTATTTACAATCCAAAAACTTATGTTACAATACAAAAAATATTCAATAGCAGCATCACATTTCTTCCTATCACTGAGACTTACATACACAGAAAAATAAACTTTATTCACAAAACAACAACCACGGAATTTATTAAAGAAAAGGTTCAGAGTGTGGGGTCTGTTGGAGTCCGAGGAAAGGGGCTCTGAATATATATATATTGGGGGGGCGGGAGGCTCTCCGTCTCCATTTCCACAATCTAATTGTCTGAATGACGTTGTACAATATGGTTATTTCTAGTAAGGCTTTCACTGTGTAGGACAGTGAATACCACTTGATGAGGTTCTCACACCATGTGGGGGTATCGGTGGCTGGGTGTGTGTGCGGTGTAGTGTCCGGGTTGGGGATGTTGTGTTGGGTGGTCGTGTTCGGCACCTGTGTGGTAAGTGGGGGTGGAGGTGGATAACGCGCGCAACTGGACTGTTCCAGCAATGATCACGCCGGCCAACCTTTGCGACCCAACCAGGCCGAACTTCGGTACCCACGCGGGCCGACCTGCGCGACCCACCATTTTCTCTTACCATGTTTCCTGCTAACAAAAATGAAGGAAATGGTTTTGGGTCCCTTCGGCCCTCGTACACGCTCCTGCAATGGAACCTGTTGGATGAAGGTGAAGCCTTCCGGTGTAGGAAAATATGGAGTCTCCATCTGTCCAAAGTTCTGAATGTTTTTCTTGTAAAGCTTTATCAAATAAAACCACCCCCCGAACTTCCAAAAAAAATCTAAAATGAGTAAAATAAATGAAAAAAATGAATAAAACCTCCCCCCGAACTTGTAAAAAAAATGAAAATAAATGAAAAAAACTAAAATTAAATGAAAAAAATAAATGAATAAAAACCACTATAGAACTTTGCATGCGCAAATCGTGCACGCACACGCAATAGGGCCAAAATTTTTTTTAACATGTTTGCGGCCGCTTTCAGCCGGCGTTATGAAAAGCCAGCTGCTGCGCAGGGATTTGGGCGATCGAGGGCGCCACAGACAACGGCTCGTACCCTCCCACCCTCCCGACACCCGCCTGCAACCCACACGCGGTTCGCGCCACGAACTTTGAAAAGCACTGCCAAATGTGACTCCCTCATTTTTTTTTTAAACAACCATTTGCGGAGACAAGACATCCCAAAAGTTCTGTGTCACAGCGCGAGCACTCTCGCAGCCTGTGGTCGATGAGCTGAGTGGGCAGACAATTTTTCCGTCCTCTGCAAACTTGCTTTTCTCTAACCAAGTGTTTCTTACATGTAAATAGTATGTGGGGGAATAGCAACCGAAGGCTTGCCGGAAAGGGTAAAAGTTGTGGCAAAGTGCACTCTTTAAACCACAAGACTAGAAAAGAACAGAATAAGAGTTTTGAAACCAAGTAGTAGAATGGGGTGGTTCGTATGATCCGCAGCAGGGCAAGAATGGGTGGGATCCCTGGGTAGGGTTGTGATCAGTGCCGTTGCTCCACTACCCGAGCTTGGCTGACCAAATGTACAGGGGGTTCCCAGGCAGGGCGGGGATCAGTGACGTTACTCCACTGCCTGAGTGACCTTCCAAGAGTGGAACAAATGTGTAACTATATGGGTTGCCGACAAACTTGTTTCACTAACTGTCATGTGGAAGAGTAGTTATGACTGTATCAAGAATGGTGGTGTGAGACCGAAATAAGAAACTGTGTCAAGAAATTAAGTGAGATCACATGAATAGTCACATAAATAACAAACATTCAACATTTAAAAATAACAAATTAAAGAGAGAAAGAAATGTGCAGGCTCCATCAGAGTACAGGACACCGTAAATCTCCATCAGTTTATCATCTGGACACCTCAAGATTCCATTTCAAAAAGATTTGCAAAGGGGTTACCGTGGTGGGAGTCAGACTCGTAGCTGTCTCCATATCCCGGGTGTCAAACTCTTTCATGGAGTTTGCGTGCTAACGCGACATGTGCTGATGTGGGGTCCATTGCGTCATTTCTCGTCAAGCGACAGGAATTGTCACGGTGCCAGTGCTTCATGGTCTGTAGGAAGGTTGCAAGGGGGCTATCACTATCGTCAGGTGGCAGGTCAGGTTCCGATTGGGCAGATAAATTGTTCAAGGGGCTGAGTGTATCGTTGACGGCGTGTCTGGGCCTGTAGTGACTGGGACCATAGAACATAGAACATAGAACAGTACAGCACAGAACAGGCCCTTCGGCCCTCAATGTTGTGCCGAGCCATGATCACCCTACTCAAACCCACATATCCACCCTATACCCGTAACCCAACAACCCCCCCTTAACCTTACTTTTATTAGGACACTACAGGCAATTTAGCATGGCCAATCCACCTAACCCGCACATCTTTGGACTGTGGGAGGAAACCGGAGCACCCGGAGGAAACCCACGCACACAGGGGGAGGACGTGCAGACTCCACACAGACAGTGACCCAGCCGGGAATTGAACCTGGGACCCTGGAGCTGTGAAGCATTTATGCTAACCACCATGCTACCCTGCTGCCCCTAATTCCAGGTTCAAGGGATCTTTGTTCGGGTCTCTCAGCGGCTTCGGTAGTCGCTGTCGCTAGCAGCCGAATCAAGCATCAGGGTGAAATTTGATTCTGGGGGCGTGGTCAGGTTCGTGTCTCTGCTGCTGAGGGAGGGGGATCTCGGGTTGTCAGTGGGCGGATCCTCATTGTCTGCCATTGCCAATGAGAGTTGGTGCGAGCGACTGCACTGCGTTCCATAAACCTTAAGCTGATTTAGAACAAAGAACAAAGTAAAGTACAGCACAGGCCCTTCGGCCCTCCAAGCCCGTGCCGACCATGCTGTCCGACTAAACTACAATCTTCTACACCTCCTGGGTCTGTATCCCTCTATTCCCATCCTATTCATGTATTTGTCAAAATGCCCCTTAAATGTCACTATCGTCCCTGTGGTGATATAACCACTGTAGATATGTGTACTTGCAGTAGGGAGATGTACGGGTGTACCTGTAATACAGGTTCCTCCGGTAAGCCCCTGCTGGCTAGCTCCACCCACAGGTTGTGTATAAATATGCGTGTGAGTCACTGAGGTCCTATTCTACAGCTGCCGCCGGAGGAATAGCATCACACAGCAATAAAGCCTCGATTGTACATGTCTCGAGTGTTTGTGTGCAATTGTTAGCGCCACAATTTATTGCTGTGTGATGCTATTCTTCCGGTGGCATCTGTAGAATGTCGATGAATTTTCTAGGTTCCCCTTTGCCATCCCATGCCCGGATGTAACCTCTGCCACCATCATCAAGGCCCTGGATTCCATTTTCGCTCTGTTCGGTTTCCCCGACTACATCCACCGTGACAGGGGATCCTCGTTCATGAGTGATGAGCTGCGTCAGTTCCTGCTCAGCAGGGGTATCGCCTCCAGCAGGATGACCAGCTACAGCCCCCGGCGAAACGGGCAGGTAGAGAGGGAGAACGGGACGGTATGGAGGGCCGTCTAGCTGGCCCTACGGTCCAGAACCTCCCAGCCGCTCGCTGGCAGCAGGTCCTTCCTGACGTGCTCCATTCCATTCGGTCACTACATCCAGGGTGTCGCTTCCGACTTGGCTCACAACTCCGGGCCCAGTCCTTCTCCGTAGCCATGTTCGGCACCACAAGGCGGAACCCCTGGTGGACAAAGTACGCCTACTCCACACCAACCCTCAGTATGCCTATGTGGAGTTCCTCGACAGCCGCCAGGACACAGTCTCGCTCCGGGACCTGGCTCCCTCAGGTGCCGATCCTATGCCCACGCACCTTTCTCCCCCGCGCCACCCGTATTCGTCCCCACGAGGTCCATCCCTCGTCCCCCTGCCCACACTGGAGGACACGGAACATTTTGGCTCGCTCTCGGAGTCATGCAGCCAGCACCAACACAGCCAGCACCTGCAACATCGTTGCCATCACCGCCTGTGCGGACGTCGCCACCACAGCTACGCCGATCACAGCGGAACGTTCGACCGCCGATTCGGCTCAACCTGTAACCTGCTAACCGGATGGACTCTTGGTTTTCTTTGTTTGAACCCTTTTGTAAATCTGTGTTATAGTTACACGTCACCCCCGCCGGACTCATTTTTTTACAGGCGGTGAATGTGCCGATATAACCACTGTAGATATGTGTACTTGCAGTAGGGGGATGTATGATTGTACCTGTAATACAGGTTCCTCCGGTAAGCACCTGCCGGCTAGCTCCGCCCACAGGGAGCTTGTGTATAAATATGCGTGAGAGTCACTGAGATCCTATTCTACAGCTACCGCCGGAGGAATAGCATCACACAGCAATAAAGCCTCGATTGTACATGTCTCGAGTCTTTGTGTGCAATTTTTAGCGCCACAGTCCCTGCTTCCACCACCTCCTCCGGCAGCGAGTTCCAGGCACCCACTACCCTCTCTGTAAAAAACGTGCCTCGTACATCTCTAAACCTTGTCCTTCGCACCTTAAACCTATGTCCCCTAGTTACTGACGCCTCTACCCTGGGGAAAAGCCTCTGACTATCCAAAAACATGGAACCATTCTGATTTTCCATTGAGAAACGTGATTTTGTAAACTGCGGGGCTTGCCTTGTCTGAAATTGAATAGGGTCCTGCAAATTTCGGGGAGAGGAACGAATGAGGGTTGTACAAGGTGATCATTACCTGCTGTCCGACTGTATAATCTGTCGGGCGTACTGTTTTGTCAAAGCAGGCCCTACTCTGCTTTCATTTAGCGCCTAGTCGAACAGCTGCAGCGAGCTGTGCTGCTTTAATATTCTCCACCATGTGCTGGACTGCTTTCTCATGGGTCAGGGTGGTGACTGCGGGGCTGGCCAAATCAAGTTCGAGTACGTATTCGGTATCCTTCATGGATCGTCCGGTCATGAGGGTGTGGGGGGTATATCCTGTTGAGCTCAACACTGTGTTCCTAATAAACATCAGTGCGAATGGGAGCACTGTATCCCATGTTGTATTGTGCTGCTGCACCATTTTCCTAAGGGTGGCTTTTAGCATACGATTCATGCGCTCCACTATGCCGCTGGACTGCGGGTGATAGGCAATGTGGAACTTTTGTTCAACTCCAAATATTGTCATAACATTTTTCATGACTCTTCCCATAAAGTGGGAACCTTGGTCCCAGTCTTGTAAAAATCTGTTCTGGTCTGTTAAGACCTTTGCGGTGGCCTTGGCTGTGTTTCTTCTCACTGGGGACGCTTCAACCCATTTCGTGAATATGTCCATCACTACTAAGACATACTTGTAACCATTTCTGCAGCGGGGGAGGGGACCAATATAATCCAATTGGAGGTTTGTCCACGGGCCATTTACAGGATGGGTGTCGGAGCTGGGCTTTTCTCGCATACCTATCGTGCGTTTTGAGCGCAAATTAAACAATTCTCGACGTAGTGGGACACGTCCTTTTTCACTCGGGCCACTAGCAGAGGGGTCTGAGGTGGGCAAGGATGGATTCAATCCCTTGATGTCCGTCATGGAAGTTGCAAGTTATTTTGTTCCTATCCTGGGTAGGGACTACATAAACTTCATCTTTTAAAACAATTCCCTCATGGACCATCAAAGAATTTCTAATCCTTTCATAGGGAGCTGGGAAGTTTCCTTTCAAAATTTCCCTTAATGTCTCTTCTTCCTTTTGTGCCTGGGCTAAGTCTTGGATGTTCGTCTGTGAGACCTGAACTGCGTGTACTGGGGCGCTCTCGGGGGGTTGCCAAAAGTGGCCATGTCGTGAGCCTGGCTTCGCTAGAGCGTCAGTTTTCACGTTACCGGGTGGGGAGGAACGATGGTGACTTCTTACTTTGATTATGCTGTATTCTCTGCCTTTAGCAGTCTGAAGGATATGTTGAGCAGTGAGGCTGAGGGTAGAGGTTTTCCGTCCGTGGAAATAAATCTTCTCGATTCCCACAGGGGTAGGAATTCTGTAAGGCTGTTGCAGACGTATAAACTGTCCGAATATATGTCTGCAGGGGTCGGGAATGAATCGGGGTGCTGAGCAATGTAAGCAATGGCTGCTAACTCGGCTGCCTGCGAACCTCAGTGTCCAGGCAATTTTAAAGCTATCTCTTCTATGCACATCCCGGCGCATCCTCTACATAAATACTACAGCCTGTTATCCTTTTTCCCTCAAGGACTGTGGACGATCCGTCTACATAAATTCTCAGGGCTTTGTCTGTGGACTGGAGGTCCGATACCTGTCTTTCTTGGTATCGACTTTGGAACAAAGGGACCTGCGCTGTGCTTGGGGCTATGATCTCGCACGCATGTGGGGTTCCTGCATAGTGGAAATAGGCTGAAAATCCTTGTTTGACCGGATCTAAGACTTGTGAGGCATAGGCCATGGGTCCCAGATGATCGTGCCTTTCCTACAGTACGGCTGAAAGGGTGCGATCTGTGGTCGCTACCTATATCGCATATGGGGAGTGTGGATCAGGGCTTACAAAGCGGGGGCTGCGCTCAGGCGGCATTTCAATGCATCCACGGCATCCGTGTGCTGTGGAAGCCATTTCCATGGTGCCTGTTTCTTTAGTAAATCGGAGAGTGGGGCTGCCTTTGTGGGGAATCCGTCGATATGGTTCCGACAATAGCCAACCCATCCTAAAAATGACCGGAGGGCTGTAACGTTCTGGAGCAAGGGCAAATTTACGATAGAATCAATCCGTTTGAGTTCTATTTCACGCTTCACATGCGTGATGACTGTACCTAAATAAGTGACCTTCTCCTGAAGAATTTGGGCTTTCTTGGGGTTAATTTTGTATCCAATCATGGTAAGGAGTTCTAATAATTCAGAAAGAAGTGAGATGTGCTCTTCCTTGGTGTCAGTCTGTAGGAGCAAGTTGTCCACGTACTGAACAAGGCATTCAGGGTGGGAAAATCTAGATAATCCATTTGGGGGAGTTGTGGAAGCCGTGTGGTAGGCACGTTCACGTGTACTGCTGTCCCTGGAAGGTGAACGCAAATTTATACTGGCATGCTTTGTCCAGTGGTATGGACCAAAAGCCATTACTGATGTCTAAAACAGAAAAAAATTTCGACTGGAGTCCCTGTCTCAACATGGTCTTGGGACTCGTGGCAACGGTGGGGGCTGCTAGGGGGGTTACTTTTTTCAATTCCCGGTAGTCGATAGTCAGTCGTCATGATCCATCGGGTTTTCTTACTGGCCAAATCGAGGCATTATTTGTCGATGCAACAGGGACAAATCACTCCTTGATTCAATAAACTTTGAATTACCTTGTCTATCTCTCCGTCGGCTTGCTGGGGGAAGCTGTACTGTTTCTGGGGCTTGGGATCGGGACCTGTAATGTTTACAACACCTGGGATTTTACCGCAGTCATGCTTGTGCTGGGCAAATGCTGTCTTATGTCTTTCCAAGACTTTTCTAACTGCTTTGTTTGTGGTAATGGTTTGTGGATCAAAACAGTAATCCCCTACTGAGCTGATTCTATGGGCATAATCTCCTACTGTGAGCATGGCGGGGGCTCATGCTGCTCTAGCCATTTTCCAGATGCATCAGTTAACTAGGTCGAATGTGAGGTTGTGTGTACTCATGGAATTGATACCTAGAATGTGTTCTGCTGCCTGGGGCAAGTCTACTAAAACAACCGAGTGTATTGTCTTGATATTACCGAGCTGTACGTCCACAGGGGCTGTGATATGTTCCTGCTGGAGGTGACCTGTAAAGCCACTAAGGGTAATGGTATCCGTAGTGGGCCATATCTCTTTCTGGAACATGATGTAGGAGTTTAACGTGGTTTTACTGGGTGTTCCCGGACTGTGCCTGCAACGACCGGTCTTCCGGACTTATCCCAAAGGGTATCGCAGACCCAAGTTGGGGAGCCCGAACACCGTCAATCAGTGCCATTCATGGCCGAATTATCTGGTCGCTAACGCTGTGAATGGGTCATGTATTATTTCTTGGGGGAGGGGGGGGGGCGTTCGGGTGCTGATTCTTTTGCTGCTTTGGGGGGGCTTGACATTGTCAGGAATAATGTCCTTTCAGTCCACAATTATAGCATTCCTGTGTCTTGGGGTGCTGCACCGTACCTCTGCCTTCATTTACCCATGCGGGGTCTTGGTGTGCCTTTACTGGGTTCATGGTGGCGTCTACTCTCTCATGTTCTGTCTTTTTCTGTACCAACTGTTCCCAAGCTTTGGACAATCATTTCAGAACCCACACTTCATTGTGTGCTGGGTCTGAGGGGTCATAATTGGCGCAAGCCCTGTCCTGCCTCTGTGGCGTGGGACACTAACGTCCATGTCCATTTGGCCGTATTGTCTGCTGATAAATGGGCGCGGGCTAACTCACCGAATACCGCAGTGAAATGGATCCAAAGGCATCCAGCAAACGCTGTTGGGTGCTCTCCCTTTTTCTGCCTGCACCGGTTGAGTCCGTCCACCGGATCTCCTCTGTTATATCCTATGGCGTCTAAAATGGCCGTTTTCATTCTTGGAGGCTACCTCCACCTACATTTTGTGGGTCGGGAAGGGCTGAACTAACTGAGGAGTCTAAGTACATAACTATGAGCTTAACCTGCTCCGGCTTGTCTGAATCATACATCAGGGCTTGTTGTTTTACTAACTTGAAAAAGTGATGTGGGTCCGATGTGGGGTGGAACGTATCTATCTTCTCGCGGGCGTCTCTTAACTGGGCGATCGATAATGGGGTGGTGTATACAAAATCGGGCTGGCCTTCTGTAGTAACCCTGAGCTGTGTGGTAATGGGGTTCATTGGGTTGGGTGCTGCCAGTGCAGGGTGGTGCGGGGGCTTTTCTTTTCGGGGCCTGGGGGCTCTATTTTGATTCTCGGTCTCGCTTACGTATCATTGGGCCGTTTCACTGAGTTCCTGCGAATCGGGGCCGTCTTCCTGGTCTAGCTGTGGGCCAAAGGTGTCTCTAAACCTATTTGAACTGATAGCAGGGATTGCAACCTTGCAATTTGTTGCCTGCATTTGGCATGATCCACTGAACTCTGCCTCTGTTCCATGGTGGAACTATGGAGTGCTCGGAGGGCTGCTCTTAAATCATCGCATTGTTTCTTTAGGATCTGTACCTGATTCTCTGTCTCTTCTCTTACCAGTACAGCACGGTGTGTACTGGCAGGCCTTATCATATTGGATTTGGAAGCTGCTAAGGTGGGCGAGACAAGATTGATGTGCCCTCTTAATATCATCTATTTCCTTGTCCCTCGCTTCTAACTGCTCCCAGAGCTGTACATTTAATTTCTCGCATTCACTTAAATCTACCTCTCTACTTTTCGCTTTCTCCTCTAGCTGCTTGCGGAGCGTCTTAACAACCTCCTCTGTGCCTCGCAATTGTGCCACAGGACATGATTGTCATCAGCTTACGAACCCGAGCTGCACTCTTTTTATGGATCTCGGTCAGGCTGTCCCACCAAGTCTGTCCTATGCTGCCAGGACCTGTCTCTTCATTGGAACAAAATTCCGACCATAGGGGCCATCCTTTCCCCTTTCGGTATTTCCTAATCTCTTCCTCCCAAATGGGACACTGTTCTGATCTATTGGTTGCTGCGGCCTCGGGCTCTTGTGGATGCACAAGACGTTCCATTGCCTTCATGGCCATCCCTACAAATACTCTTCTGTCTCTTACCAGAAATTTGGAACAAGGGGGAATAAAGCGGTGGTGCAAACACGGGTACGGCTTACGCTATTTTCCGGTTGACGCAACTCCCGAAAGTTTCACTCAACAAAATCTATCGAGTTTAGCTTATATCCCTTTGTTAATACACATGCAAATTACACCCCTTTGTTAATACGCATGCAAATTACACACTTCCGAATTCTGGATGTTTGATCAATACTGGTTTCGCTTGTGGTTTCTTTTACTTTGCCAATTTGGATTCTAATTCAAATGCTTTTGTGGGTTCTCTCGGAGTGACACGGTCACTTCTGGGTCAAGTCCCGTCAGATGTCGCCAATAACTGTTGCCGTTTACTCTTTACTATGCTCTTTACTCAGGCTCTGTTCCAATTAGGGCAATCAGTGAATTTGCCTTCTTTCTATGTTGTCTATGTCCGAATGCTTAGAGTCGCCAGGTATCGAATGATACCACCAGAACTTTCAACCGGCTATCGATCAAAGAGCCAAACATTAGTTCGTTAGTTCAAGGTCAAGGGTACTTTATTAACATACAATGAGTCGTGCAAAATGAACACTACTAGTTAACTACACTTGTTGCTAAGACAACCTGCACTTAACTTCAGGCACTCGGTTTAGGTCAAGAAACAGCGGCCGCTGTTCAATCCTGGATTTCTTGGGTTTGAAGGGGGTACGTGCTGCTCGGCTGGGCTCGTCCTTCTGTTAGTGGGCGTTGAACTCAAACTTGCTTCTGATGTTGCTGCAATTCGCAATCACCGTGACCGGGGAACCAAGGCGAAAAGAGAGCGAGCATATGGCGAACTCTTCCTTTATACTTTGGGGGTTTCACGCTCTTTTGAGCGGTCCTTCGATTTGGGCCTTACTAATTGGGTGCTCGCTGATCACTCCGTTCGATTCCTTAGCCAATAAGTGGGCGGGGATCTGGATGACTGGGTGTGTTTCAAGTGGTCATTGACCCCGTTGTTTGCATTTCCCTTGGACAGGGAGTGGCGCCGAAATGTCTGGGACTGTCCCGGTTGCTGGAGTACCAGTCCTTTGATTTGGGGGAGATGGGCCATCACCTGCTAATCGGCCTGATTAACATGCTAATGGGACGGGGTTTCGATACCGTCTGGACTTTGCTGACGGATATGCATTTCAGGCTCAGAACCTGCCTGACTCTTGGCTTGTCTGTTTTACCCATCAGTCTTTGCGAGTTGCTCTGTACTTAGTTGGAAGTGGCCATGTCGGATGGCTACAAAACCCTCGATCAGAAACTGTGTATTTGTGGGACGACATGGTGGCACAGTGGTTGGCACTTCTGCCTCACAGCGCCGAGGACCTGGGTTCGGTCCCAGACCCTGGGGTCCCTGTTCGTGTGGCGTTTGCACGTTCTGTGTCTGCGTGGGTCTCACTTCCACAACACAAAAAGATGTGCAGCTGGGTGGATTGGCCACACTAAATTGCTCCATAAATGGAAAAAAAATAATTGGGTAATCTAAATTTATCAAAAAAGGAAAAAATGTGTGCATTTGTGGTTGTTGCATATTTGTCAAGGGATTTCACCAAAGCAAACTTTTAAAAACTTGTCTGTAACCGATTGAAGCAATTTTCTTTCAGGTGGCACATTGTGATATGATTGGCTTCCAGGGGCTGGATTCTCCCCTAACCGGCGTGACGGAGGGTCCCGGCGTAGGGGAGTGGCGCCAACCACAGGGGTCGGGCCTCCCCAAAGGTGGGGAATTCTCCCCACCTTTGGGGGCCAGCCCCGCGCCGGAGCGGTTGGCACCAGAAGACTGGCGCAAAAAACCAGCGCCCCCGGCAGCGGGGCTGGCCGAAAGGCTTTCGTCGGTCGGCGCATGCTCCGGCGGTGACGTCCGCGGCCAGCAGCCGCGGACGTCACCACCGGCGCATGCGCGATGTGGGTTTCTCTTCCGCTTCCGCCATGGCGGAGGCCGTGGCGGCTGCGGAAGAGAAATAGTGCACACAGGGCACTGGCCCGGAGTCTGTGCGGGGGGCCCTGATCGCGGGCCAGGCCACCGTGGGGGCACTCCCCGGGGTCCGATCGCCCCCCCTCGCACCCCAGGGGCCCGCTCGCGCCGCTGATCCCGCCGTTACAGAGGTGGTTCAAACCTCGGCGACGGCAGAGGCCTCCCAGCGGCGGGACTTCGGCCCATTCGGGCCAGAGAATCACCGCAGGGGCCTCGCCGATTGGAGTGGTGAGAATCCTGCCGCCGCCACTTCCCGGGTGGCGGAGAATCTCTGCCACAGCAGGGGCCGGATTTTGGCGGCCCCAGGCGATTCTCCGACCCTGCTGGGGGTCGGAGAATTTCGCCCCGATCAGTGCAGTGTGTAAATAGCTGCAGGATACTTTTTTCACTCATTTTCCAGTTTTCTGTTTCAATAAATGGTGGATGGGATTTGTACAGGGAGCACCGTGTCTGAGGAATTATTCTTATTGCCCTCACAACAATTTTAATCCATATTGTTGGAATAATCCATCTGAAGGTGGACTTCAACCCACAACCATGTTATCTGAGTCCTTGGGTGGAGGCCACCATGCTAGCTGGGCAGGCTAGTTAACGGAAGTGAAGTAGGGGTTGTCAGGAGGAAAGCATAGAGGGCGAGGATGGGGTTGGTTCTTTCTTTGGGGCTGGAGGGTGGCTGAAAATGTGTGATTGGTGTGGTGCAGTTAGGAAGGGAGAGCTGGCGGTGGACACCCAGGGGTGGGCCTGGAAGTGCGCATGACGCGGGCCGAGGGCTGGTTCAAGAAGGGTTATGGCTGATTGGCAGGGAAGGGTGCTGGGGAGCGTCCCTGATAGGGCTGATCACGTGGAATGTGTGAGAGCCGAATGGGCCAGTTAAACGGTCGTGTGGTTTCACGCACCTGAGGAGTTGGAAAGTAGACGTGGTGTTTTTTAGGAGACACACCTGAAGTTAGGGGATCAGATGATGCTGAGGAGTGGATAGGTGGGGCAGGTGTTCCACTAGGGCTGGATATGAAGATGAGGGGAGTGGCGGTGTTGATCAATAAGACGGTGGAATTTGAGGTGGGGGGGCATTGTAGCCGAACCAGGGGGTAGATATGTGGTGGTCAGCGGGAAGGTGGACGGTGGTCCTGATGAATGTTTATGCCCCAAATTGGGATGATGTGGATTTCATGACGTGTGTGTTGGGGAGGATTCCAGATTTAGATATGCACCGGTTTATTATGGGGGATGATTTTAACATGGTCTTGGACCCGAGCCTGGACATTCCGAGCCCAAAGTTATCGGCGGTGGCTAGGGAGCTGAGGGGGGGGGGGGGGGGGGGGGGGGGGGGCACGGACCGGTGGAGGTTTGGGAGGCTGAGGGGAAAGGAGTTTTCATACTTCTCCCATGTGTGCCGGATGTATTCCTGGATCAACTTTTTTGTCATGGACAAGGCGCTGTTGGTAGGAGTGGCAGACTCAGGGTATTGGGTGATTGTGGACTCTGACGTGGGTGGATTTGCGGGTGGTTCAGGGGGAGGCCCAACATCCGCAGTGGTGATTAGACTGGGGCTGTTGGTGGATCTGAGGGCTGCCATAGGGGGCTACTTGGAGGTGAATGGGAGAGATCACAGATGCCATGTTGTGGGAGGGACTCAAGGCTGTTGTTAGTTGGGAGTTTATTTCCATTCAGGTGGAGCAGGAGGCGAGGGCAAGGCTGTTCAATGAGAACTTGAGGGTGGACCTTGAGGGATTTCAGGGTGGATAGGAAGTACCCAGTGGTGCCGGAGCTGGGGTTTCTGAAGGAGAGACAGAAGCTCCAGATGTAGTTCGGGTTTGTATCTATGGGGAAGGCGGTGGGGCAGTTGGGGAGTACTGGGTTGCAGTTTGAGTAAGGGGAGAAGGCGAGTAGGATGCTGGCTCATTGGTTGAGAAAATAGGCAGCGGCAAGGGACAGTGGTAGAGAGAGGGACAAGGGGGACAGGGTGGTGATGGACTTGGAGGTGGTGAATGGGGCATTTGAGGCCTTTTATAGAAGGCTCTGAGTCAAAGCTCCCGAGGGGGAAAGACGGGATGACGCAGTTCCTGGATGGATCGGAGTTTCCAAAGGTGGAGTAGAGGTGGGTTCAGTGGCTGTCATAATATATAGTAGTTAATAAGTAGTTAATAAAATTGAGTTGAACCTTCATCTGTGTTGGAAGTGTCTGTTCATCTCTCAAGCCTACACAAGCCAAAACATCAGTGGCTGGACTCCCTAATTGGGCTGCGGGAGGTGATGGATGGCATGGGAGCGATGCAGGTGGGAAGGCCCTTTGGCCATCTAAACTGGCCACGCGCAGAGAGTGATGGGAAATTTGGCCGTAGGAACATAGAAAGGCTGCAGCCTGCAAATATACAAACTGTAGCTCAGATAATGCAGAAATGAACACATGACAAAGACAATTAAAGGCCTCCTCAGGAACCATAGAACTATCATATCCATCACATCGTCTACCAGACGCAGCGGCACCAAGCCCCTCTGAACACGCCCAGGATTGGCCACTGAGTGCCCACCCCAAAATCGATGTGGCGACCCCTGATTGGTCTTAACCGATCAGGGGGAATGGACCCCTAATGAAGTGATTGACAGCGATCCAGAGACCACCCTCAAGTGGCTAGCAGAGAGGCGGGCTGTGGCTGCCTGGGTGGCCACAATCGGGGGCATACTGGGGGCAGACGGCTAGATGACATTCCATGAATTGGCATGTCACATGGCAGTGGATGTCCAGCTCACAGCCAATGCTATCCATGAGTTCAAAACAGTTGTGCTCGGACTCGACGACACTCCTGTCTGAGCGGACCCCTGCTCGAAAGGAATTTCACATTGGTCACCCCCCCCCAACCCACCCCCCAACCTTGTGAGCCGGAGCCCCACATCCATAGCCGCCTTGCAGGAGTTTTCTCCATGCACTTATGCACTGCACGGATGGGTTTCCTGTAAGAGCTGCTGTTGCACACCCTTCACACGGATACACCTTGGCGTGCCTTGTTGCCATCCGGTGGTGGTGGTCCCGACTGGAGGTCCCTCTACAGCAGATTCCTCCCCTTATTCTTGGGAACCTGGGGAACAGGGTGTTGCACGCAGCAGTCCCATACCACCATCAACTGCGCTGGTTCATGGACTCCTGTCTTTTTTGTGGCCTTGCAGAGTCTGTGGGCCATGTAAACTTAAATTGTTTTAGACTGCACCCTCTTTTTAGTTTTTTGGTAAATATTTTATTGCCGTTTTGTTTGCATTTCAGCCCCACGCTCCTCGTCTACACACACCCGGTGCGGGGAGGGGCGGGTAGGAAGGAGGACCCCTTCGTCAACCTGCTCCTGGGCCTGACAAAACTTGCCATAAGGGCTGTGCAGCCTGACTGCTCCTTATCCACAGCTTCATTCGCAGGAGCATGCGGTGTCCAAGGGCAGCATCGAGGCCTTCAATGCTCAGTGGGTTTTAGAGGTTTTGGGCTGCTTTATTGACTCTTTTAATCACCTTTTGATCTGATTATTTTAAGTTTCATTTATTGGTTTATTGTCATATGTACGAGGTACAGTGAAAGTATTTTTCTGCGAGCAGCTCAACTGATCATTAAGTACATAAAAAGAAAAGAAAAGAAAATACATAATAGGGCAACACAAGGTACACAATGTAACTACATAAACAACGTCATTGGGTGAAGCATACAGGGGTGTAGTATTAATCAGGTCAGCCTATAAAAGGGTCAAATTTGCTCTTTGCTTTTGTTTCAGGCAGTATCCTTTTAAGGAGCAGCCCCTTTTTATTTGTCCCTCAGTTTGTTTGTTTTAGTTTAATTGGTTGAACTTAAAATAGTTCAGTCAATGACAAATAACAAAGGAAAAACACTCCGTCCGTTTTAAAAGTCATAACTTCGTCCGTTCAGAATCTGCTGCCACTCCAACAGGTCAATTATTTCCCAGTTATCGAAATACACGCTTGAATGTTTCTCGACAGAACATATTGCAGTGACACAGAGCCTTCCACACTTATTTGCACTTTGTCTCTCCACACAGATACTGCCAGACCTGCTGAGTACTTGCAACACTTTTTGTTTCAATGTCACTTTCAGAGAGTTTGGGGGTTTATTTTCCTTCCACCATTGTGACTGAACTTATGTTTTGGGAAGCAGCTTTGAAAATCCTGTAGTGGCAGTGGACCAGGTGTGAAGATTGAGTAAACCGGTGGGTGAGAAATTAATTTCCTTACACAACATAATGGCTGCAAGTTTCCAGATCAAAACTACCAAAAAAATGTTTTACCCACTCAATACTTCAAATTGTGAGCTCCGACGTTTGATTTGTAAATCAGGGGAAATTGTAAACACCCTCCCCATTGCCACAAATTCTGCAACAGATTATCCGCATTTGGGGATATGGCAGGTGACATTGCAGAGAGCAATGGTATAGTCTCACCCTGGGAGATAAACCTGCCTGATCATCGACTCTCTCCTGCCAGGTAAGTCCGTTCAATAATTCTCACACATTGTCACCCCACATCAAGACCTCCTCTCACACTCACACAATGTTTAGTCACAATATCCCTCTGTTCAGATTTGTTGCCACTGGGACAAATCAATTCTTCTCAACAATTGCAGTGATATGTTGGACTATTCCTCTCGAGGAAAGGCTGCATCGATACAGGGACTACCATACTTAAAAAAACTCACCTGAGGAAGGAGCTGCGCTCCGAAAACTAGTGATTTGAAACAAACTTGTCATTGTAAGACCTCTTACTATACCCACCACAGTCCATTGCCAGCATTTCCACATCATAAATAGAAATGAACCACCCTGCTGAATGCTGCCTGCAATACAGGTAATGTCCATCTGATGTCGCTGCTCCGTCACCTCTCAGGCTGACACCTCACTCTACGAAGGCAAAGGAGCAGAAAAATCTCATTGTTTTACCATTTAAAAAAATATAAATATAATCTTTATTAGTGTCACAATAGGCTTACATTTGGGGATCCAGCCGATCCAGCTCGGAACTGACCTTTGGTTGCAGTGCGTATGGCTTCGGGCGGGTTTGGAAATAATGGGGCTGCGCATCCTAATCCACACCAAAGCCTCTGCGAAAATGTCTGGAAACTTTGTCAACACTTCTTCCGGGCCGTGGCGATACATTCAACAGATGAGCTTCCAATCCAATTTCAGGTGGCGTTGCCAATCGCGGCCCAGTAAACTGGGTCCTCTTCCATGAACTACCACCATGAGCACACATGCTGGCTTGTCCCCATACGCCATGGACACATACGTGGTTCCCTCAATGGCCAACGGCTCTCCAGTGGATGTTGTCAATCTGCCATCCGTGTCCTGAAGTTCCAAGGTCTGGAGACAGGACTTGATAACGTTGAACGTCCGGCAGTTGATCACCGAGAAGGTTGCCCCAGTATCGAGCTCCATGTCAATGGGTGTCAGTTGACTTTTAACGCAATTCGGACAGACATAAACCTGGGGATAGCAATGCAGTGTAATTGCTGTTACTCTTATTCCTGGTCCTCCACATTGAACGCTCGGCCTCGAGGGGAGCAGTAACGCCTGGGATTCCACCGGGCAATGGGGCCCTCCGGGCTTCTCTGGCATCCCGGCCTTGTTCATGGTGCCATTGTGGCATTCAGTCTCGGGAGAATCCTCCCGGTTGCCTTTGCGATGGCCTTGGGTCCTGCGGTTCTCGCTTCACGACATCTCGTGTCGTCATGGTCCAGGAGCAGTTGGTCGGCGGTCATTCGGGGGCAGAGGTTCAGGGCCACCAGGTCCTGTAACTCTTGAATCCCTCGCTCCATGGCAATGTCCACTGTCCTCTGGAGGGATAAGTCAATCTCCGTAAGGAGTCATCTTTGGGTATCGGCGGCTCGGAGCCGACAATGAACCCGTCCAGCAAGCATTCGGACAGTGCAGCCCTAAAGTCATATGCAGTGGCGAGCATCCTCAAGTGCGCCAAAACACACCATTTGATTCTCCTTTAGCCTACATGGCGGTGTGGAACCGGAATTGGCAGACCATTAGGATTTATGGGTTAAGGTGCACCTCGACAAGGGTCAACAACGTGGCAAAAGACTTGGGAGTCTGGTCTGTCCGGATGCATGAGGATCTTGATGATCATGTAGGTGGGTCTCCCAACTTCCGCCAGTAGGTTAACATTTGCCTTTCATCCCCACTGATCCCATTCGACTTGACCGAAAGATCGTACGACTATGTCTCGGGTACAGTCAGTGGTACCTGCGTCGAACTGGTTGAGTTTCCCGATGTGCGACATCTCCCCAGCCGGAGTGGATGCTCCAATGGGCCTGAATGAAGTGCGTCAGCGGCACTTTGTCCTCGTCGCCAATGTAGTAATCGAATGGCAGAGATGACAGGAACAGTGGGGTCAGAATTAATGACAGGTTTATTACAGTGTACACAAAACTATGACAAACTATAACACCTCTCTCCGAAGGGTCACCCTCCCTGACCTGCACCCAAGTCAGGGTTTTTATGCTGTGTTGATCACCCTTGTTAAGGGGAAAAATTGCCCTCAATTATCGAGGGAATTCATACTCAGCTGTGTAAGGGGGTAACCGAATGGAGCGCAGTCCTTGGCCCACAAAGGGGATTTTAACACTGGTAAATAGCGAGGAGGATAGCCATAGACGGCCTAAGGATATCGATGGAGTGGTCAGCTGGGCAGTGCAGTGGCAAATGGAATTTAACCTGGAAAAGTGTCAGGTAATGCACTTGGGCAGGGCTAACAAGGCAAAGGATTACACGAGGGATGATAGGACCACGGAAAGTACTGAAGATCAGAGGGACCTTGGAGTGCATATTCACAGATCCCCGGATGTGGCAGGCCAAGTTGATTAGGTAGTTAAGAAGGCATATGGGGGTCGTCCGGTGGCGGCCATGGAGGAGTGGGTCGCACATTCGATAGCTCCTGCCTGAAACGGACTTTTGGACCTTTTTTCCTGGATTTTTGTGGACTTTATGAACTAAATCGGTGGAGTGAGCAATAGTAAGGAGGATTTCCCCCCGATGTATGGATAGCTGGACCAGAAGTGGCTGTGTAAAATGATTTAGACACAATAGAGAGAAGCAAGGGGGGCTGGCAGTGCGGCGAAGCATGGCCACGGCAATGACCAGGGAGCGGCGGCTCATTGCCCAAAGGAGCAGCAGATGGAGTTCATAGAATATACAGTGCAGAAGGCGGCCATTCGGCCCATCGAGTCTGCACCGGCTCTTGGAAAGAGCACCCTACCCAAGGTCAACACCTCCACCTTATCCCCATAACCCAGTAACCCCACCCAACACTAAGGGCAATTTTGGACACTAAGGGCAATTTATCATGGCCAATCCACCTAACCTGTACATCTGTGGGAGGAAACCGGAGCACCGGGAGGAAACCCACGCACACACGGGGAGGATGCACAGACAATGACCCAAGCTGGAATCGAACCTGGGACCCTGGAGCTGTGAAGCAATTGTGCTATCCACAAGGCTACCGTGCTGCCCTTCAAGAGTTCTTCAAGAGTTGGTTTGCCGAGCTAAAAAGGGATACGCTTGACCCGATTAAAGCATCGATCGACCAAATGGCGACCTAGGGGAAAGCGATTAAGGAGATTGAGCTAAAACTATACAACCAAGAGGACGAGATAACTGCACTAGAGCACAAGGTGGAGTTGCTAGGTGACCGCCACAGGAAGCTGCAGGAGAAGCTGGAGCGCAGGACCAGGAGGCAGAATTTCAGAATTGTTGGTCTTCCTGAAGGCATTGAGGGACCAGATGCGAGAGCATATGTGTCCGGTATGCTGGAGTCGCTGATGGTAGCGGGGGCTTTCCCTCGAACCGAGAAGTGGATGGAGCGGACAGAGCCCTCGCAAGGAAGGCCAAGGCGAATGACCCGCCGAGGGCCATGGTGGTTCGTTTTCACTGTTTTTCAGATAAGGAGCGCATCATGCGGTGGGCCAAGAAGGAACGGAGCAGCAAATGGGAGAACAGTGAGGTGCTCATCTATCAGGATCTGGGAGCGGAGCTGGCCAAGAGACTTGCTGGGTTCAACCGGGCAAAGGCGACCCTCTTTAAGAAGGGAGTGAAGTTTGGGGTGTTATACCCAGCGAGGCTGTGGGTATGCATGAAGATCGACACTACTATTTTGAGTCGCATGATGATGTTTGGTCATTTACTAAAGAGAAGAAGTTGGACTCGAGTTAAAAGACACTTAAGCTCCAGAGATGGGATGTGGCGGTGGTTTGAAATTGTGTTCTGTTTTAAACAAGATTGTATTTAATCTTGGGCGAGAGAGTGGGCTGGAGGGATGGGGGTGGAGGAGGGTGTTTTGTTTTGCAAGGAGTTGATACAGGGGAGGGGAGGGGGGCCCTGAAGTTAGCATTATCCTTCGGGAGACTGGGTCTTGTTTTAAGTGAGGCTTTCTGTTCTGGTTTATGGTTATGTTAATGTCTTCTTGAGAGCTGTTGTTTACTTCCTGGGAATGTGATCCAGTAAATTGTTTTTTTCTATGTGGGGAGAGGGGCCCCGAACACTAAGAACATAGAACATAGAACAGTACAGCACAGAACAGGCCCTTCGGCCCTCGATGTTGTGCCGAGCCATGATCACCCTACTCAAACCCACGTATCCACCCTATACCCGTAACCCAACAACCCCCCCCCTTAACCTTACATTTTAGGACACTACGGGCAATTTAGCATGGCCAATCCACCTAACCCGCACATCTTTGGACTGTGGGAGGAAACCGGAGCACCCGGAGGAAACCCACGCACACACGGGTGATAGTCTGATCGGCGGATGGAGGTGGCTAGCACGAGGGGACATAGCCTTAAATTGAGGGGTAATAGATATAGGACAGAGGTCAGAGGTGGGTTTTTTACGCAAAGAGTGGTGAGGCCGTGGAATGCCCTACCTGCAACAGTAGTGAACTCGCCAACATTGAGGGCATTTAAAAGTTTATTTGATAAGCATATGGATGATAAGGGCATAGTGTAGGTCAGATGGCCTTTAGTTTTTTCCATGTCGGTGCAACATTGAGGGCCGAAGGGCCTTAACTGCGCTGTATCGTTCTATGTTCTATGTTCTATGGCGCCAGAGGCGGGGTTATCGGGTTCAGCATGGGTCATCTGACTCTCGGAAGCGTAGTGGCGGGTGAGCTAGTGTTGGTTGGTGTCTGACTTGGGAGATTAGGTTTCTGGTGTTATGGTGGGGGGAGGGGGTGGGTGGGCGCGGTAGGGGATGGGGTGGCTGCTTTACTGGCAATGGGGAAATTATTTTCAGGGAATAAATGGGTCAGGGTCGACTGCTGCTTAAGGGGGTGCTCAGGGAAGCGGGGGGCACAGGCTCGGGGCTGGCCTAAAAAGGGTGAAGGGCTAGACAGCAGGAGGGGGAGGTTGGTAGCCCCCGTCCAGGCTGATTACGTGGAACGTGAGCGGTCTGAATGAGCCAGTTAAGAGAGAATGCGTGTTCGCGCATTTAAAGGCACTAAAGGCAGACGTGGCAGTGCTTCAGGAGACACTTCTAAAGGTCACAGACCAGATGAGATTAAAGAAGGGTTGGGTGGGTCAGGTGTTCCACTCAGGGCTGGACTCGAAGACCAAGGGGGTAGCAATTTTGATCAATAAGCGAGTGGCATTTGAGGGTGGGAGAATTGTGGCTGATAAAGGGCGTAGGTATATAATGGTGAGTGGGTAGCTGGAGGGTGTCCGAGTGGTGCTCGTGAACGTCTGTGACCCGAACTGGGACGACGTGGACTTTATGAGGAGCTTGTAAGGCAAAATCCCGGACGTTGAGTCACACAGCCTGATCAGGGGGGGGGGGGGGGGGGGGAGGAGACGACTTTAATACGGTTATTGAACCTGAATTGGACCGCTCAAAATCCAGGACAGGGAAGAGGCCGGGGGCAGCAAAGGAATTGAAGGGCTTTATGGAGCAGATGGGGGGGGGGGCATAGACCCATGGAGGTTTACACGGCCGAGGGGAAAGCAGTTTTCTTTTTTCTCCCATGTCCACAAAGTTTATTCCCGTATTGACTTTTTTGTTCTGGGCAGGACATTGATCCCGAAGGTGGCGGGGATGGAATACTCGGCGATTACGGTCTCGGACCATTCCCCGCACTGGGTGGATTGTGGCTTAGGGAGGAGAGAGGGCAGCGTCCACTGTGGACACTAGATGTGGGGTTGCTAGCGGATAAGGTGGTTTGCGGGCAGGTAAATAAGAATATCCAGAACTACCTGGAAACAAACGACACAGGAGAGGTATCGGCAGCGGCGGTCTGGGATATTGGCCACAAGGATCGAAGATTGTGTCCCGGGGTGATAGAGGAAGACCAGACTGGATTTATTAAGGGCGGGCAACTTAATGCCAATGTGCGGAAGCTTTTAAATATTGTTATGATGCCCTCAGAGGGAAGGGAAGCAGAGGTTGTGGCAGCAATGGATGCAGAGAAAGCTTTCAATCGGGTGGAGTGGAAGTACCTGTGGGAGGCGCTGGGTAGGTTTGGGTTAAGTGAGGACTTTATTCGATGGGTGTGATTGCTGTACCAGGAGCCTGTAGCAAGCTTGTGTACGAACCAGCTTATTTTAAATTGCACCGGGGTACGAGGCAAGGGTGCCCCCTCTCCCCGCTATTATTTGCTCTAGCCATTGAGCCGCTGGCCATGGCATCGAGAGCTTCAAGGAACTGGCAGAGGCTGGTCCGGTAAGGGGGAGGGGTCTGGGAGGCGGAGGGGTGGGGGGGGGAGGGGGGGGGGGGGCTGGTGGTGGAGCACCGGGTCTTGCTCTATGTGGATGATCTCCTCCTGAACATTTCGGACCCACTGGAAGGGATGGGGAGGTCATGCGGATCTTGAGGGAATTTGGCGGTTTTTCGGGGTACAAACTGAACGTGATGAAGAGCGAGTTGTTTGTGATCCAGGCTAAAGGGAGGAGAAGAGACTGAGTGAGCTGCCGCTGAGGAGGGTAGAGAAGAGCTTTTGCTACCTGGGAATACAGGTGGCTTGGAAGTGGCATTCGTTGCATAAACTTAATTTGACCCAGCTGGTGGAACAAATGGAAGGGGACTGTAAAAGATAGGACATGCTCCCGCTGTCACTGGCGGGGGGTGTACAGACCGTGAAAATGACGATCCTCCCCAGATTTCTATTTGTATTTCAGTGCCTTCCCATCTTTATCCCCAAGGCCTTTTTCAAGAGGGTGAATAAGATCACCTCGGGATTTGTGTGGGCGAATAAGACCCTGCGAGTGAAGCGAGTTCTTCTGGAACGCAATCGGGGGAAGGGTTGGCTGGTGTTGCCGAACTTTTGCAACTACTACTGGGTGGCCAATATTGCCATGATTAGGAAGTGGGTATTGGGAGAGGGGTCGGCATGGGAGCGGTTGGAGGCGGCGTCATGTAAAGGCACCAATTTTGGAGCGCTGGTAACGGCACCTCCCACGTTCTCGCTGGCCCGTTACTCCACAAGCCCAGTGGTGGTGGCGGCGCTGAAGATCTGGGGGCAGTGGAGGAGACACAAGAGGGTGGAAGGCGCGTCAGTCTGGACCCCGATATGTAACAACCACAGGTTTCTACTGGGTAGGATGGATGGCGGGTTCCAGAGCTGGCAGAGGGCAGGTATCAAAAGGATGGGTGACCTGTTTGTAGATGGGAGCTTTCCCAGCCTGCAGGCGCTGGAGGACAAATTTAAACTGCCGCCAGGGAACAGCTTTAGATATTTGCAAGTGCGGGCCTTCCTGAGGAAACAGGTGGTGCCTTCCCTCTTCTGCCGCCACAGGGGGTACAGGGTAGAGTAGTTTCCAGCACCTGGATGGGGAAAGGAAGGTGTCGGACATCTACAACGAACTGCTGGAAGCGTAGGGAACCTCGGGGGAGGAGCTTAAGGGCAAATGGGAGGAGGAGTTAGGAGGAGAGTTAGAGCCGGGTCTGTGGGCGGAAGTCCTAAGTAGGGTCAATTCCTCCTCATCATGTGCTAGGCTCAGTCTAATCCAGGTTAAGGTGGCCCACCGGGCACACATGACGGCAGCAAGGATGAGCAAGTTTTTCGCAGTAGAAAACAGATGTGCGAGGTGTGCAGGAAGCCCAGTGTAGGATTTCGACTGTATCAGTTGAGGGATTTTGAAACCATCAATTCAATTCAAGGTTACCAGCTGCACTTGCGATTACTGGAACTCAGTAGAAATTCAAGTTAAAACTTGTCAGGTGCAAATAAGAATTGTTTTATTTGTCTTCTATTGATTACAACTTGAAAATCATTTAAAAGGCAATTCGTAGACAATTTGAAGCTTTCAAAGAGACACAGGAATTATCTTCTTATGTAAACAGCTCGAAACATAACTTTTAAAAGTGAAAGTCTGAAGTCAAAGTCTGAAAATGAAATATGAATACAGAGAGACAGTGAATAGTATAGAATCTTCTAACCTACCAAAGACTAACTGAAGCTACCTACCCCAACCTAACCTAAAAACTATCCTATCTCCTCTAAAAACTAGTCTCTCTCTCTCTCCCTCTCTCTCTCTCTCTTCCCTCTAAAATGGCGGCAAAGTCTTCTTCTGTTATACTGTTTCATATCTGTCTTAAATCATTTGATCACACCCCAATATAATCCTAATTGGTTTGGGTTAGACTCAAACACATTTGATTTGATGGTAAGCTGTGCATCTTCAATATGTAACATTACTTCTAATTGTTGCCTATCTGCATACTTGAGCACATTAAATAATGCGATATTGTGCTTTATCAAAGCCAGCAAAAACTGGTTTTATGCTGACCTGACCACATGCAACAATGGAGACCTCATGCTATCTTGTCATGCCATGCTGGACAATGACTTGAAAAATATAATTGAAACTGTCTATTTCAATCTAGTAAAGTAAATTATGCTGATTTTATAAAATTGTTGTTTTGAGAATGTTGGAATCAAATATATATTTGATTCGATGTTCTAACTGTCCATTTATTAAAAACAAGGCAACATAGTCTAAAATGTTTCAGCTTCTATAAGTTATGGAGTGTGATTCACCCTAATCTCGAATGGCGTGAGAACAGTAGAACCCTCACTCCTGCCACCTCGTTGCCATGGATTCAGCCCTTGTCCTTGGAGAAACGTAATGAAAAGTGTTTGTCTTATCAGACTTCTGTGTTACTTTAAAACTATGTCAATGAATTTGCAGAATATATGTGTTTTTTTTATCCTTAATTTTAAAACTGGGGCTTAATATTTACGCTTAAACAGCTATCTTTTACCTATATTAGGTGTATTAGAAATACCTGGCTTCTACACCCAGCAAACCATGTCCATATGTTTTGGGCATGCCCGAAGCTTGGAGGGTTCTGGCAGGGGTTTGCCAAGGCAATGTCCAAGGTGCTAGGTGGTGCCGACTTCAGAGGTGGCGATCTTTGAAGTTCAGAAGATCCGGGAGTTCAGGGAGTGAAAGAGGCCGACTATCTGGCCTTTGCCTCCCTGGTAGCCTGGAGACGGATCCTTTTAATGTGGAGGGACTCGAAACCCCCGAGTGTAGAGGCTTGGTCAATGACATGGCTGGGTTCCTCAGCCTCGAGAAAATAATGTTCGTCTTAAGAGGATCAATGTTCGGGTTCTCCCGCAGGTGGCAGTTGTTCGTCGACTTTCTTGGAGAGATTTAGAATGTCGGCAGTAGCAGCTTACCGAGAAGGGTGGGGGGATGTGTTATAAACACTGGTTAAGCCACAACTGGAGCATTGCGTGCAGTTCTGGTCGCCACATTATGTGGCGGAAGGATGTGATTACACTGGAGGGGTGCAGAGGAGAGTCACCAGGATATTGAACTGGGATGGAACATTTAAGTTATGAAGAGAAGTTGGATAGGCTTGGGTTAATTTAGCTGGAGCAGAGAAAACTGAAAAGCTGATTGAGGTATACAAGATTATGAGGGGCATGGACAGAGTGGATAGGGAGCAGCTGTTCCCCTTAGTTCAAGGGTTAGTTACAAGCGGACACAAGTTCAAGGTGAGGGGCAGGAGGTTGAGCGGGAATTTGAGGAAAAGCCTTTTTACCCAGGGGATGGTGATGGTTTGAAATGTATCACCTGGGATGGTGATAGAGGCGGGCTGCCTCACATCTTTTAAAAAGTACCTGGATGAGCACGTCATAACATTCGAGGCTCTGGGCCAAGTGCTGGCAAATGGGATTCGGTAGGCAGGTCAGGTGTTTTTCATGCTGTGCAGATTTGATGAGCGGAAGGGCCTCTACTGAACAGCATTATTCTGTGATTTTGATTGTTCTAATTAGATTTTTAAGCTTTTGTTCAAATTTCCCATGGCCTCTCCTCTCATTATCTCTCTATTCCACCCCTCAGTGGAACTGGAGTGTCAGCCAGAATGTTCTTGTGCTTAGGTCCTGGAATGGAACTTGAATTCACAACCCTCTGACTCGGAGAACAAAGTTGTGGGTTCAAGCCAACTCCAGATGGATTATTCCATGAACACGGGTTAAAGCTATTGTCAGGCCACACAAGTAGTTCCTCGGACTCTGGGCTCCCTCTACAAACCCCACCCAACATTATTGAAACACAAACAAGTTGTAAAATGAGTGAAGAAATTATCCTGCAATAGAATCATAGAATCCCTCCTTCTGTGCAGAAGGAGGCAGTCGGCCTATCAAGTCTGCACCAGGGAAGAGGACCCTACTTAAGTCCACACCTCCACCCTATCCCCGCAACCCAGTGACCCCACCTGATCGTTTGGACACAAAGGGGTAATTTAGCATGGCCAATCCACCAAACCTACACGTCTTTGGACTGTGGGAGGAAACCCGGAGGTAAACCATGCGGACAGGGAGAGAAAGTGCAAACTTCACACAGACAGTCACCTGAGGCTGGCATTGAACCCAGGTCCTTGGAGCTTTGAGGCAATAGTGCTAACCACTGTGTCACCATGCCGCCACAGTCATGTTTAAACATTGTACAGATCTGGAAGCCAAACAGATAACAATGTATAATCCTTAAATAAAACTGCTTCAATTGGTCATACACAATTTTTTAAGTTTGCTTTAGTGAAACCCCTTGACAAGTATGCAACAACCACAAATGCACAGCTTGTGATTGAGAGTTTACAACAGTTTGTGTTAATTTTGTCAATGCAATCCGGCTGAAATTATCAGGAATTTTAGATGTAAAATGTAAATTGAACTTTCGGGATCTTTAACACTGGTTTTTCAAACATCGCTCAGGAAGCTGGTACCAACCGCAGAAATTACCATGGCCCCAGATGGGAATAATTAGAGCGGCGACTTTCTGGTGACTTTCTGCCAGTTTGAGGTGTCTCTTCAAATTACACTCAGGGTTTTGGGGCGTTCAGGCACCAACTGCCTGGTGATGAGTCATCCAGGGACAGGAGAATGAACTAGGACATCCCAGTAGAGTAAAATCACCAGGACATCCAAGGAGAGATGAATGGACCATGGGGAAGTTTGGGAGAAGCGACTGGACCGGGACATCCTAGGAAGGGTGCCTGGACCAGGCCTTCCCAGGAAGGGTGCCTGAACCGGGACATCCCAGGAGAGGTCCCTGAACCGGGACATCCAAGGAGAGGTCCCTGAACCGGGACATCAAAGGAGAGGTCCTTGAACCGGGCAGGAGAGGTCGCTGAACCGGGACATCCCAGGAGAGGTCACTGAACTGGGACATTCCAGGAGGAAGATGAACCGGGGCATCTGAAAGGATCAGGGCATCCAGAGGGAGGTGCCTGAAACAGGACATCCCAGGAAAGTTGAATGGACTGGGACATCCCATGTGATGTGAATGAACCGACATCCCGGGACAGGCGCCTGACCACTGGGATATCCCGGGAGAGAGGACATCCCAGAAATTAACCAGAAGGGCTGACTGAGTCTCAGAAATTGGAGCTGAAGGAAGCTGAACCTCACAGCAGGCGATTCCTGAACAAGGCAAGGGCTGCAAGATATCAAACCCTTGGGCATCTAGTCATATAATGAAGCCCAGGAGACTCTCTGAGTCACCAAGTCACTCTCCTCCGAATAGAGACAATTCCCGAACATTGGGTAAACCTCTCCTCTCTGGACCTCTCCTGTCCATGTGCTGATCCCACCACTACACGTCATCACTGCCTTGGATGCTGTGGGTCTTCCACCTCTGTTCTACTGTCAAACACATCCGAGCCCACACATCCCACACTGATTCTATAGGTTTGAATGTCTCCGAGGATGAAGAATGCTATTCCCACACGAGAAATCTCTGTCAAACATTTATCGGGTAACTGAGACAGCAGCTGCAGTAAGTGAGGTTTTATTCAGATGGGACAATTACAAGTTTAAATCCCCACCTGAGCTGCTGCTCAAAGTCGCCTCCGTTTCCCCGGTCAGTTTCCCAAACTTCTGGAAACTCCTGTTACTGCAGAAATATTTGGATTGTCTGTGAGAGACGTCAATCAGAGAGCCCACCCACTCTGCCCATTCTCTCCTCTTCCTCTACCACAGCTGCTTCACTTCCTGTAGGGACTCAAAACCAAGTCAGGAGATGGTGAGTGAAGGAGCAGAACTTACAATCATTACATTGCACAATATCCACACTGATGTTCAGGCAGTCTGATTATCCTGCGGGCAATCAGCTGTGGAAATGCCCCTTATGCTGTGTGAGAAGATCCAGCTCACAGACCTGTTTACTCGGTGCTTTGTGCTGAGCTGTTTGATTGGCTGTGTGTTGGATATTCAGGGTGTTTATTGGAAACATTTCCCTTCTGATTTACAGGCTGAGTTTTGTTGATGGGTCATTACTGAATATGAGAAGGTGAGGGGGAATTATTTGGGAGGGGCACAGACACATTTACTGAAATGCCTTTTAATGTCTTGAAAGATTTTATCTGAAGGCCGCTGCCTTTCACAGAAGCCTGGGCTTTGGATTTGATAGTTTTGCCCAGTGTTGTGTGTGAGAGCTGAATTTGGGATGTGCAGTCTGAGTGAGTGCAGTTTGTGTGTGAGAGCTGAATTTGGGATGTGCAATCTCAGTGAGTGCAGTTTATCTAATTTCCCACGATAAACCAGAACCCTTCAATCAGTTACACTGCAGGAATATTTTCCTTAGCTGCCAGCACTTCCTGGTCAGTGTGTTTTCTTCAAATAATGCGGGAAAACAAGGGGAGAAATTTCAAGATCTCCATTAAATTAACATTTCTCCTGAGCGTTTTCTATTAAACGCACACTGAAAGGGTAAAATAGGTCTTTATCAGAACACCACAAGCTCATCATGGTGAATTGATAGTCCTTTTTACACTCTTCCCACCTGTCTTTTCCATTGTCCGCATGGTGCCTGAGATAATGGGGACCGGCTTGAGGAAAGAAAGTAGACAGAGTCCACCGGGTCACTATCCAGTGACCCTGCTGGAACAGAGGGTGTGTGATAGTCAAATGAAGAAAAAAAAAGGAATTGTGCCTGATTCCTCTCCCCCCCCCCCCCCCCCCCCCCCCCCCCCGACTGGAAGAGCAGACTGGCACTCACTGTGGAACAGCCTCGAGCTGAGGAGTCAGCCTTTTCAGCAAAAGAGGAGGGAGTTGGATTAAATAATGTTTCCATTTCTTGTTTTACAGAATGATTGCACTGCACGGCATCAGAGAATACAAAGAGAATAGACTCCACAGATAGATCCTGACCATCACCCAGGGAACAACTGCTCAACTGTGGGAAAACATCCAGTCTCTTCACAGCCTTACTCAACGCAAGAAGGTCAGAACAAAGAACAAAGAAAATTACAGCACAGGAACAGGCCCTTCGGCCCTCCCAGCCTGCGCCAATCCAGGTCCTTTATCTAAACCTGTTCCAAGGTCTACTTCTCTCTGTCCCCCACCCGTTCATATATCTGTCCAGATGCATCTTAAATGATGCTATCGTGCCCGCCTCTACCACCTCAGCTGGCAAAGCATTCCAGGCACCCACCACCCTCTGCGTAAAAAACTTTCCACGCACATCTCCCTTAGACTTTTCCCCTCTCACCTTCAAATCGTGACCCCTTGTAATTGACACCCCCACTCTTGGAAAAATCTTGTTGCTATCCACCTCTGTCCATACCTCTCATAATCGTGTAGACCTCAATCAGATCTCCCCCTCAACCTCCGTCTTTCCAATGAAAACAATCCTAATCTACTCAACCTTTCTTCATAGCTAGCACCCTCAATACCAGGCAACATCCTGGTGAACCTCCTCTGCACCCTCTCTATAGCATCCACATCCTTCTGGTAATGTGGCGACCAGAACTGCACGCAGTATTCCAAATGTGGCCTAACCAAAGTCCGATACAACTGTAACATGACCTGCCGACTCTTGTACTCAATATGCCGTCCGATGAAGGCAAGCATGCTGTATGCCTTCTTGACCACTCTATCGACCTGCGTTGCCACCTTCAGGGTACAATGGACCTGAACTCCCAGATCTCTCTGTACATCAATTTTCCCCAGGACTCTTCCATTGACCACATAGTCTGCTCTTGAGTTAGATCTTCCAAAATGCATCACCTCGCATTTGCCTGGATTGAACTCCATCTGCCATTTCTCTGCCCAACTCGCCAATCTATCTATATTTTGCTGTATTCTTTGACAGTCCGCCTCGCTATCTGCAACTCCACCAATCTTGGTATCATCTGTAAACTTGCTCATCAGACCACATACCTTCGTCCAGATCATTTATGTATATCACAAACAACAGTGGTCCGAGCACGGATCCCTGTGGAACACCACTAGTCACCTTTCTCCATTTTGAGACACTCCCTTCCACCACTACTCTCGTCTCCTGTTGCTCAGCCAGTTCTTTATCCATCTGGCTAGTGCATTCTGAACCACATACAACTTCACTTTTTCCATCAACCTGCCATGGGAAACTTTATCAAATGCTTTACTGAAGTCCATGTATATGACATCTGCAGCCCTTCCCTCATCAATTAACTTTGTCACTTCCTCAAAGAATTCTATTAGGTTTGTAAGACATGACCTTCCCTACACAAAACCATGCTGCCTATCACTGATAAGTTTATTTTCTTCCAAATGTGAATAGATCCTATCACTCAGTATCTCCTCCAACAGTTTGCCTACCACTGACGTCAAGCTCACAGGTCTATAATTCCCTTGATTATCCCTGCTACCCTTCTTAAACAAAAGGACAACATTAGCAATTCTCCAGTCCTCTGGGACCTCACCCGTGCTCAAGGATGCTGCAAAGATATCTGTTAAGGCCCCAGCTATTTCGTCCCTCGCTTCCCTCAGTAACCTGGGATAGATCCCATCCGGTCCTGGGGACTTGTCCACCTTAATGCCTTTTAGAATACCCAAAACCTCACCATTCCTTATGCCGACATGACCTAGAGTATATAAACATCCATCCCTAGCCTCAACATCCATCATGTCCCTCTCCTTGGAGAATACCGACGCAAAGTACTCATTAAGAAGCTCACTCATTTCCTCTGACTCCACGCATAAATTCCCTCTTTTGTCTTTGAGTGGGCCAATCCTTTCTCTAGTTACCCTCTTGCTCCTTATATACGAATAAAAGGCTTTGGGATTTTCCTTAACCGTGTTAGCCAAAGATATTTCATGACCCCTTTTAGCCCTCTTTATTGCGCGTTTGAGATTTGTCCTACTTTCCCGATATTCCTCGAAAGCGTCATCAGTTTTGAGTCGCCTCGATCTTATGTACGCTTCCTTTTTCATCTTAGCTAGTCTTACAATTCCACCCGTCATCCATGGTTCCCTAATCTTGCCATTTCTATCTCTCATTTTCACAGGAACATGTTGGGAAGTTAAATCAATATCTGGATAGTGTCGGGTCTGGGGAGCTTTGACATATCATCAGATCTAAAACTGTCAGTGGTGTGGCGTCTTTTGTCAGAACCAATATTTCAGAAGATTCAGCTTTGGGCAATCGGTCAGGCTGAGGTTGGGAAGAAGTGCTAATGGGCTTCAAGTGTGATGAGAGTTTTAATCATTCATCAAGCCTCATGAACCACTGACTCACTCCTCCAAGTGAGAGGCTGTTGAAGTGTGAGGTGTGTGTCAGGGACTCCACAGGTTCTTAAGATCTTCTAAGGTCTATTTGTTACATCTACTGTTAGCACAAAGGCGGCCACATGGAAGGGAAACGATTCAGTTGTGATATTTGTGATAAAGGTTTTGTGACCTCTACGAAGCTCCTGAGGCACCAGATGATTCACACAGACGAAAAAACCTTCAGATGCAGGATGTGCAACAAAATATTCTGTGGATTTTCAACCCTCCTTAAGCACCAAAACACTCACGCAGGGAAAAAAATCTTTAACTGTGAGGTGTGTGACAAGTCCTTCTCTGCATCAGCGACCCTCCGTCAACACCAGCACGTTCACACAGGTGAGAAACCCTTCACGTGTGAGGTGTGTGACAAATCATTCACACGGTCATCAAGCCTCAGCGAACACCAACTTATTCACACAGGGGAGCAAGAGAAATCCTTCAGGTGTAATGTTTGTGAGATGACTTTCAATCGAAATTCCCATCTTCTATCACACCAGAGGATTCACACCGGTGAGAAACCCTTTACCTGTGAGGTGTGCGACAATGCGTTCTCGTTGTTATCGACCCTTCGTAAACACCAACGTGTTCACACAGGTGAGAAACCCTTCACGTGCGAGGTGTGTGACAAATCATTCTCGCAGTTATCAAGTCTCATTGAACACAAACGTCTTCACACCGGGGAGAAACCCTTCAAGTGTGATGTTTGTCAGATGACTTTCAACCAAAATTACAACCTTCTATCACACCAGAGGATTCACACAGGGGAGAAGCCCTTCACATGCAAAGTGTGTGACAAATCATTCTTGAGGTCATCGAACCTCCGTCAGCACCAACGTCTTCACACAGGGGAGAAACCCTTCAAATGTGATTTTTGTAAGAAAGCTTTCAACCAATCGTCCCATCTTTTATCACATCAGAGGAATCACATAGGAGAGAAACCCTTCAAGTGTGAGGTGTGTAACAAATCATTCTCATTGTCATCGTCCCTTCTTAAACACCAACATATTCACACAGAGGAGAAACCATTCACATGCAAGGTGTGTGACAGATCATTCTCGCAGTTATCGAACCTTCACAGACACCAACGCGTTCACACAGGAGAGAAACTATTTGCATGCAAGGTATGCAACAAAGTTCCCTCTGACTCATTGACTTCTTGTACACCGACATATTCACATGCATGATATGTTATGGGCCAGGGTTTAGAAAAGTCCAAAGTATATCATGGAGTGCACCTGACCTGCAACTGTTTATCGCTTTTGGTTACGATGAGCACAAGGGCCTACCTTTCAGATGCTATTCAACAGGGGTCTGAAGCACTTTTAATCAAAAACAAGCTTTATTCTACGAATTTAGTTAACATTTTTATAAACACACACAGTAAGCATTTTTATCAACTACAAACATAAATACCCCACACAACTACAGTAATCTCTATATCACCCTTAACAAATTTCCCCCTTTAACAGTTTCAATTTAATAACTAGATCCCATAAACTAGTACCCCCTTTTGAAAGGTGTGGCCCAACACACGGCAGGCACTCTTACTATCTTTAAAACTTGGTTTGGGTACTTCTTGTTTCCTTTCCAAAACAGCAGGTTTGAATTCCTTCCAGAAAAGTTATTTCTTTTGAAGTTATCAAGCAGTCTGGAAACAGCTTTTAAAATGCAGATAGAGAAAAAAAACCTTCTTTCAATCTGTGCAGAACAAAACCAGTTCAAACTCAAAGCGAAAGTAAAATCAACTCCCAGAGTCACAGCCCAGCTCCACCCACACAATTATATCACTGGAGCCACGTGATAAGACAAAAACATTTCTTAAAGGGACACTCACATGACAGACATGTGACAAATCATTCCTTCTGCAAACAGGATCACATTTATACAGGAGCTAAACCATCCACATGAACAGTATGTGACAAATTATTCCTGTAGTCACCTTACCTCCACGCACAGCAACACATTCACACAGAAGACAAACCATTCACATGTCTGGTATGTAACAAATCATTTTCGGACTAATCAGCCCTGTGCACAAGCTGGTGAGAAAGCATTCACGTCACAGAATTTACAGTGCAGAAGGAGGCCATTCGTCCCATCGAGTCTGCATTGGCTCTTAGAAACAACATCCTACCCAAGCCCAGTAACTCCACGCAACACTAAGGGCAATTTATCATGGCCAATCCACCTAACCTGCACGTCTTTGGACTGCGGGAGGAAACCGGAGCACCCGGAGGAAACAAATCATTGTCATGGTCATCAGACCACAGACACCAGCACATTCATACTGCGGTACATCTGCTTCCTTTACACAGTTGTCTGTGTTGTTTACCCTCCAGTGCTCACACAGGAGAGCTGTACTTTTAATGCACTGTCTGTCTCAGCAGTGTTTACCCTTACCTCTCCCACCATCAGTCTAATAATTTCAAGAAGGCTAACAACCTGATCGCTAAAGATCTCCAAAAGAAGAAATCAATCTGTTTTGAAGCAACTGCTTATGCACAAGTTTACCCGTGATATACAAGAGTGCAAACCGGAATATTAAAAATATGTATTAATTTTTGAAACTTTAAATCATAGTTTGAATTGAAAATAAAGATAAAAAGCTTTTTTTACCAATTTTTTGAGGTTTTGAAAATGCATTTGTCTTGGAGATGACTCTGACATAATATTGATGTCTAATCAGAAATTCCCCTGAGTGCAGGCGGAAAGTAGTCTCCAATACTCAAAAATGTGTCACAAGCCTGGTTCTATTACTCCTGTCCTTTAGTTCATATTATGGTTCTTCGAAAATGCAGTGGCATTGAGGTAGGTTCTTTACTCAAGAGTGGTTAGGGTGTGGAATGGACTGCCTGCTGTGATAGTGGAGTCGGACACTTTAGGAACTTTCAAGCGGTTATTGGATAGGCACATGGAGCACACCAGAATGACAGGGATAGCTTGATCTTGGTTTCGGACAAAGCTTGGCACAACATCAGGCCGAAGGGCCTGTTCTATGTTCTAAGACAGCACAGCTAGATCATGATTCATTTTGACTGAAGATGAAAATTTGACTGAATTTAAGATGCACATTAGCCAGAATCTGCAAAGTGACAATGAAATTTTTCAGCATCATCATGAGATTCTTCAGCAGAAGAATTAGTTAATTGACAGCTTCTGAGAAGAAGAAATGAAACTTTGAATGAAATTAGGTAGATTCTGTCTTAGGGTGTAGAGCCTGCACGTTCTTGCCAGCTGCAGCCTAATGTAGGCACATCTGCTGAATACACCGGACACAAGAAAGATCATGAGACAGGGACAGCGGAGACACAGTAGGTATTAGGATCCCTCCCACCAAGACTGCCTCCTCGACCCCATTATCCTCCCTTCCTGAGGGATATTTTTATGCCTGGATTTGTGCCATGACAGAGAACCTCTCCATCGTGACTACAATGAGTGAGCCCTATACCCCCGATAACAGCACTTCCCATTTTTGTGGGATCAGGAATGGGCCGGATATGGATTTCCATGTTTCACAGAGGCAATTGTGCAGAGAAATCAGCAGCTGCCTCCACCGGTGTGGTTTTGTGAATTGCGCTTTCACGTATCTGATCGTCAGTCCAGAAGTAAAACACTCGAACACGTCAGTAACGAATATTCGTTTATTTACGGCCGGGACAAATCTCTAAGCAGTCGGGTAACCACCTTCGAGAAGTGCCAAAATCCCAGAATAAGGACGGTATCTTTATACATCTTACAGCTTAGGGGAGGTCCCTTTAAATTCCTAGATACACCTATGATTTGGCAAGGATCCAGAACATGTACATATATGGAATTATTCTTCGAGGTCGGGAGGTTATTTTTGACATAATCATTAGCACAAGTCACTATCAATATTAATACAAAGGTTTTTGTATCCCATGGCCATCTGGCTTATCTCATTCCAAGGCCCTTCCTTTTACATTTCAATGTTTAATTGTTCCAACTGGTCAAACGAGCTTAATTATGTTATCTCTGCAATAAAGTAACGGTTCCCATTCATTCCATTCTTTGCCTTTTTGACCTCTCTGCTTTTACAGATACGGGTCAGAACATTAATTAGTACCAATGCCACACTCCCTATATTCCATCAATTGCGCTTTCACGTATCTGATCGTCAGTCCAGAAGTAAAACACTCGAACACGTCAGTAACGAATATTCGTTTATTTACGGCCGGGACAAATCTCTAAGCAGTCGGGTAACCACCTTCGAGAAGTGCCAAAATCCCAGAATAAGGACGGTATCTTTATACATCTTACAGCTTAGGGGAGGTCCCTTTAAATTCCTAGATACACCTATGATTTGGCAAGGATCCAGAACATGTACATATATGGAATTATTCTTCGAGGTCGGGAGGTTATTTTTGACATAATCATTAGCACAAGTCACTATCAATATTAATACAAAGGTTTTTGTATCCCATGGCCATCTGGCTTATCTCATTCCAAGGCCCTTCCTTTTACATTTCAATGTTTAATTGTTCCAACTGGTCAAACAAGCTTAATTATGTTATCTCTGCAATAAAGTAACGGTTCCCATTCATTCCATTCTTTGCCTTTTTGACCTCTCTGCTTTTACAGATACGGGTCAGAACATTAATTAGTACCAATGCCACACTCCCTATATTCCATCCCATAACCTTCTGACATCTTTGCTTTTACAGATACGGTCAGAACATTAATTAGTACCAATGCCACACTCCCTATATTCCATCCCATAACCTTCTGACATCTTTGCTTTTACAGATGCCGGTCAGACACACTCCCTTTATTTCATCCCTTGACCTGTTGACATCTCTTTCACAGAGCTTTTCAGAACTGTTATATTAACCCTATCAGCGAAGTTCCAAATGAAATCCACTTCTACATTCCCCCCTTTGATCATTCCTTGATCACATAACACTCAGGATACTTTAGATGGAAATGAGAGCGAGGCGGAGGTACTCCTCCTCTACTAGGCTCCGGCAGGATGCCACTTCCTCATATAGGTCAGGGGTAGGTGGAACCAGTGTTTCTTTTTCGTCTAGGGCGGATCTCTGAAGCATCTGTGGTAATGCAGTGGCACCCAAACGGTTGCATAGGCATTTCACACCAGTAGCTATGATACAGAGCAACAAACAGATGGTAACGAAGATAATGAGCCCATGGAATAGGTAAGTGGCCCAAGAATTGGACCACATCCAGCTCCACCAGTCAGCCTGACCGGCGAGTCGCAAGCGCTGTACTCCATCTCTGATATGGGTTACCAGACGCGTGATATTCTCTGAACTGTCTGGAATGTAAGTGCAACATTCGGTCCCTATGATAGCACAGGTCCCCCTGTGTGGTTAATAATGTTATTGATGATGGCGTGGCCTTTCCAGTCAGTAAGACCAAAAGTGTACTTACATGAACTGGTTCCTAACACATATGTTCCAGGAGTTCGTACTTCCCGGAGTAAGCAGACCGTTCCGGTCTGGGGGTTCTGGATATTGAAGAACGGGGGTGTGCGATCTGCTGAGGAAGATGGCTGTCGCCAACCAAAGAAATCCCGCAAAGGGTAGCCGGCACTCAGCCATTCTTGGGCTGCTTCCCTGTGGTTTACAGAGGAGGACCTGGAGGTCCTGGTTGGTAAGGCAGAGTGACTAGTTACTGTCCTGTTCTGGAATATAACCCATTCAGCCGTCTGTTCGATCGAGAAAGGAACAGATATCAAGGGAACGCCTCCATGGGCATGGGTCGGGACCTGTGTACATACCCAGCAAGAGGAGACACCCACTTTCTTAGCATAGACATAGGACATAAACAGAAAAGAATTTGCCGTTACATGGTGCGTTGCCCGCTTCCTTCTGGAAGGCGAGTAGGGGTGAGTAGTCCTTGATGGTAAAATTTGTACCCTGTCCTTATCAATGCACCGGTGGTTCCACCTGCATGTGCGGCGATCGTACATTAGAACCATGTACGTAATCAGGAATCGGCGCTTCTGGTCATCGGGAGGACCGGTGGTTGGGCAGGTTTTGATAGCGGTGGTGATCCATCGGAGATCTGTCGTTGTTCCACATCGTGGGGTTCCTTCTCGGCACAGGGGTGGACGTCGGCTTCCATACGGGCATCTCCTTCCGGATGCAGCGAGAGAGAGAGCAGGGTGGCGAGTATTGTGACGGTGAAGAGGGACTTCATCCTGGTACTCGTGTTCCTAGGACTTAAAGGAAAAGTTTAGAACATCATGGATACTTAATTAACTTACAATGGTGCATATGTACCCATGCGTTCCGGCCCTCCACTTTGACTGCAGTGGGGGTAGTGAGTAGAACCTGTAGGGGACCCTCCCATCGAGGTTCCAAACCCTTACGTGTCCAATTTCGAATTAGGACATAATCCCCAGGGTTGATGGAGACGTCATGAGTAATGGAGGGGACTTCTTCCTGGGTGGCACGAACTCGGGAGTGTAATCCTTTCAAAATTCTAGTTAGTGTTAATATATAATTAGCCATCTCGGTAGTCATGTAATGGAATTGAACATTCCGTGGAACACTGCTGTCCCAAGGCGTTCGAAAGGGTCTGCCATATAGTATTTCCGCTGGGCTTAGGCGAGTTTTTCCTGCGGGGGTGGCACGTAGCTGGAAGAGTGCTAAAGGCAGGAGTTTGAGCCAAGTGGCCCCAGTGTCTGCTTGTAGTTTAGCGAGTTTAGTCTTTAGAGTCTGATTAGCCCTTTCCACCACTCCAGCGGCTTGTGGTCTGTAGGCACAATGAAACTGTTGCTTTATTCCTAGCAGAGCACAGAATTCCTTATTGATTTGACCTATGAAGTGGGGACCATTGTCAGAGCTCAGCCGGGCTGGAATTCCAAATCGCGGAACAATTTCTCGCATTAACACCTTAACTACTGTCGAGGCCTTGTTATCCGTAGTCGGGTAGGCCTCGATCCATTTGCTAAAAGTGTCCACAATGACTAACACATATTTATAGCATTGACATCTTTCCAACTCAATGTAATCCATTTGCAGGGTCTCAAATGGACCCTCAGGTAAGGGGGTTGTGCCAGGATCACAGGGGACGGCCTTACCGGGGTTGTGCTGTTGACAGATTAGGCACCGACTGCTAATTTGTTGGGCCATTTCTTGCAGTCGTGGGTGCCACCAGCTTTTTAACAATATGTCCCCTGTGGCACGAGCTCCACAGTGAGTTGCAAAGTGTACACATTCGGTCACCCAGGCTGCTAATGCATCGGTCATACATGTTTGTCCTACCGGGGTGACCCACAGCTTATTTTCGATATCATATATACATCCTAAGTTTTTCCACATATTTACAGCAGTTGCAGGAGCGTCCTCCTGCATTTGGATTATGTCAGCAATGGTTGGCATAGGTTTTTCAGAGGGGGACTTTCCCGAGGGGGTTTTAGTCTGCCTCATCATTCTAGGCACCATTAGTTTGCCAGATTTAGACATTTCTTTTGCCTTCTCGTCCGCTCTCCTGTTGCCCGTTTCCACCAGTCCTGTGCCTTTTGTATGCGCTGCGCATTTTATCACCGCTATCTTGTCTGGGAGCATAAGGGCCTGCAATAACTGGGTTACTAACTGCTGGTGTGAGATGGGTGTACCAGCGGAGGTTAGAAATCCTCTGTTTTTCCATAATTGCCCAAAATCATGTACTACCCCGAAGGCGTATCGGGAATCTGTATAAATATTAACCTTCCTCCCCTGTGCCAATATGCATGCTCGTATTAACGCAAACAATTCTGCCTGTTGGGCAGAAAAGGGAACTTCAAATGCTGCTGCTTCTACTACGTCACCGTCTTGATCGATGATTGCATAGCCAGATTGTCTATCCCCCCTTTCGCCGACGGAAGAACTTCCATCGGTGAAAAAGGAACAATCTGTACTCGGGATGGGTATATCGGAGAGGTCGTCGCGAACCGAGGAGACTTCTTGCAACAGTTGCAGACAGTCATGAGTTGGGTCGAGCATGTCTGTGGGAGGATGCGTCAAAAAGTTAGCAGGGTTGATAGTGGTGCAGTGGGCAAACTGGACCTTCGGGTTATTAAGGAGAGCAATCTCATATTTGTTCTGACGAGCCATCGTGAGATGCTGAGTCAGTAGCTGTCCCAAAAAGGCCGTAACAGAATGGGAACTATAGACAGTGATATCTTGTTGGAGGGTAATATTAGCAGCCGATTGCAGGCTGTTGTAGATAGCCGCAAGAATTTGGGTACAGATAGGATAGCCAAGGGCTACCGGATCGAGTTTAGAGGAGTAGTATGCAACCGGGCGACAGCGGTCGCCGTGGCGTTGGGTCAGGACAGCTGTGGCGCAGTCGGCAAGGACTGTGCAATAGAGCTGAAAAGGGCGATCATATAAGGGTCGACCAAGGGCAGGGGCCCGGAGGAGTGCCTCCTTGAGGCGGTTCTGCTAGTGACTGTTTGTGATCAGCGGGCACTAGGACCCTGCGGAGCCATGCAGTGTCAATTTCAACGCAGCAGTTTCGAAACTGCCCAGCACAAATCCTTTATCTGTTTATTCTGAGACCAATGTAGTTCTGAACATACTGAGTTACTCATAATACTGATCACATTCCAGGGGCGGTGGCGGAGGTGGCTGTGGGGGCTGTGGGGGCTTCTGACGTCCCCCGCAATTGAACAGATGTTCCTCATCCTAATCGTCCCCCTCCCCCCCAACCTTGCTTCGCATTGCTGACCGGCGCCGGGGGGAGGAGTAGCATTCTTACGTTTCTTATATTCTTTACATTCCCTTTTTAAGACCTCTACTGTTTTAACAATTCCCCCTTCAGTGAGGCCAATACCCAATTTTGAGGCATTTTCCTGCCAGCTAGCCAGTATAGATGCATCTTTCAATGACTGACAGTATTCCCTCCACAAGGCAATTAATTTCTTTGCGGTGGGTTCTTGATAATACAGAAAAATGTGTCATTTGAAACATGAAAGTCTGGCAATATCTGGTTTGAGAGGGTACAGGGAAAGATCCCACAAAAGGTTAATAGCAACTGCAAAGAGCAGGGTTATAAAATGCAGATTCTTGCTCACAAGCAGGCTTCAGCAGAAACAATGGCTCACACCTTCATGGAATGTAACTATCTCAGAAAGCATCTGAAAAAGCATGGATGAGAGTTTCAATTGCATTAAGTGACGAATGTTTAAAACAGGCAAGTCTTTCAAGTCACAACCAAGTTAAATTTTAGCATACAGCTAAGAGCAAAGTTTCACACCTTAATTGAAATAAACTCTCTTAGTAAACAGCTGGAAAGAATGGAAGATGCTCAGTCGAATTTAGTGTCAATTTAAGGGGTAAAATTCTACGAACATCAAGTTAATTAAAAGAAAATTGGAGATGACCTGGCTACGAGAAACATCATTTAAGTCAAAATCAAAGGCAAAGTTATGAACTGGGGACAATTGGAAAATTGAACGATTTGAAATCACAGAAATAAAAGTTAACTATTGAAACGAAAGCATTTTTTAAATCAAATCTGAGAGGAGACGATATGCCTGAAATGAATAATTAGTTGTAGTAAGATGTTTACATCAAAGATACTTTTAAACTATCAAAGTGAAACAAGCCCATATACAATACAGTCGTTAAAACTTAATAACTCTTCGAAAGAGAATATAAACCCAGGGAGCAGAAGTAGCAGCACTCTGCAACAGCAACAGGAGAGAGAGAGAGAGAGAGAGACGCAGCCTGCTGGAGAAAGACAAGGAAAGCAGCCGAGTTTAAACAGCTAATACAACTCAAGAAGACCAGATTTTAAGTGGTTATTAGCATACTTCACTTCCTTAATAACACAGGACCCAGGACACCAATGCTATTAAGGGGTAAGTAGGTAAAATTCTTCGGTGAAGGTATGGGTTATACCGGGGGATAGGCTCCGAGAACCCCGCCCGTAACTTCCAGAGAACGCTGCCTGGAATCACGGCGGCAGTCCCGTCCGGAGCCCACAGCCCGTTAACCGTCCCCTAGCAATCCTGAGAACCCCGCCCGTAACTCCAGCGAACGCTGCCTGGAATCACGGCGGCTCCTCAGGCTGCCCCTAGCAGTCCTGGCCACCCCGCCCGTAACTCCAGCGAACGCTGCCTGGAATCACGGCGGCAGTCCCAAGCTGCCCCTAGCCCGTTAACCGTCCCCTAGCAATCCTGAGAACCCCGCCCGTAACTCCAGCGAACGCTGCCTGGAATCACGGCGGCTCCTCAGGCTGCCCCTAGCAGTCCTGGCAACCCCGCCCGTAACTCCAGCGAACGCTGCCTGGAATCACGGCGGCAGTCCCAGGCTGCCCCTAGCCCGTTAACCGTCCCCTAGCAATCCTGAGAACCCCGCCCGTAACTCCAGCGAACGCTGCCTGGAATCACGGCGGCTCCTCAGGCTGCCCCTAGCAGTCCTGGCAACCCCGCCCGTAACTCCAGCGAACGCTGCCTGGAATCACGGCGGCAGTCCCAGGCTGCCCCTAGAGACGATAACTGCAGGGTTCACTCACTTACCCTCTTTAAAACGGGTTCGCTGGACTGACCTGGATCTCGCAGAGGCTTCTCGACAACCAACGGCAAGGCTGAGCAACGATCAAACTGGTAGTAGGCGAATACCAAGGTGGAAAACAAATTTTTACTCACGTTGGGGGCCAAATTCGTCCTCTACTTTGAACGAGCTCAGTCAATTACGCCGGTTAGTTGCGCAGACCCCTCTGGAGATCCCCGTACGGGCCACCAAATGTGAATTGCGCTTTCACGTATCTGATCGTCAGTCCAGAAGTAAAACACTCGAACACGTCAGTAACGAATATTCGTTTATTTACGGCCGGGACAAATCTCTAAGCAGTCGGGTAACCACCTTCGAGAAGTGCCAAAATCCCAGAATAAGGACGGTATCTTTATACATCTTACAGCTTAGGGGAGGTCCCTTTAAATTCCTAGATACACCTATGATTTGGCAAGGATCCAGAACATGTACATATATGGAATTATTCTTCGAGGTCGGGAGGTTATTTTTGACATAATCATTAGCACAAGTCACTATCAATATTAATACAAAGGTTTTTGTATCCCATGGCCATCTGGCTTATCTCATTCCAAGGCCCTTCCTTTTACATTTCAATGTTTAATTGTTCCAACTGGTCAAACGAGCTTAATTATGTTATCTCTGCAATAAAGTAACGGTTCCCATTCATTCCATTCTTTGCCTTTTTGACCTCTCTGCTTTTACAGATACGGGTCAGAACATTAATTAGTACCAATGCCACACTCCCTATATTCCATCCCATAACCTTCTGACATCTTTGCTTTTACAGATACGGTCAGAACATTAATTAGTACCAATGCCACACTCCCTATATTCCATCCCATAACCTTCTGACATCTTTGCTTTTACAGATGCCGGTCAGACACACTCCCTTTATTTCATCCCTTGACCTGTTGACATCTCTTTCACAGAGCTTTTCAGAACTGTTATATTAACCCTATCAGCGAAGTTCCAAATGAAATCCACTTCTACAGTTTTGGGTGAGAGATGTCAGAAACCCGACACATGCAGATTACATCCAGTAGGAACCAGTCTGAACTCCGTGGATTTGTTTGGATTGATAAGGTCCCCTTTTGAAGAAGTCATGGTTCCCAGACATCTTTTTGGGAGGTAAACTGTCCTTTGACATTACTGAAAGTAGAAATTAATTTGCATGAAATGTGTATAAGCTGATTGGAACGGAGAGCTCATGGAACTCAAAAATAATTGTCTGAAGAGCCAACCAGTATTGTCAAAAGGAGATGCCAACCTATCCAGGCATTTAAACCTCCTGCCTTGACTTGGGGAGTAACACTCTGGCTCGGGGAGTAACACTGTTTCGGGTAGAAACTGTGCTTGGAGAGTTCCTCTTGCTTGGGAAGTAACAATGGCTCGGAGATTTACTCCAAAGTGACCAACTGATAAAATAAGGGACATTTGATCATGAGATCTTGGCAGGGATGGTGTGTGTTTGGGTTGTGGTGGTCGTATTAGCAGCAGGGGTCATCAACTGGTGAGGGAAGAAGTGGGCTATTTCCTACGCTGCTGAATATTTCCAGCATTATTTGATTCTAGTTTTTAAAGCACACAAACAGTTCATTCAGTCCATCTACTTAGTTTATGCTCTAAATGAGCTTTCTCCCTACCTATTCTCTCTTGCACTATGTCTCTTGCCAATACAAGATGGTCACCAATACCAGTCTGCACAGGCGCACGGATTTGCGATTGTGCAGATATCCAATGATGTCACACCCCTGCACACAGCCTGCTGGTACCCTCTGCACATATGTCAATGGCATCACCATGCACATACACCAACGTCCTGATTCTGTGTTGTAAATACTCTGCAATGGTTATTTCGTCTCATTAGTTACTGGCAGTGTTTTTTATGCTTCTGTCTAAAATCTTACATATTAATGAATCCATTCATTTTAACTTGTTCATAATGGTTCAGCTCAGTTGACTTGACAGCTGCTTTGTGAAGTATAGTGAGGTCAGCAGTACGGATTTCATTCCCGTACCAGCTGAGGTTATTCATGAAGGCCCTGCCTTCTCAACCTTGCCCCTCGCCTGAGGTGTGGAGACTCTCAGGTTAAATCATCACCAGTCAGCTCTCCCCTCAAAAGGAAAACTGCCTACGGTCATCTGAGACTATGGTGACTTTACTTACTTTTACTTTACTATTCTGAGTAACAGATGCTGGAACTGTTGGAGGTAGACAAGCTGAATGGAATGAGAGTTGCTGTACAACACATCAGACTGAAGAAAGCAGCAATGAAAGGTCAATATGTGAATGATTCTGCCACAATTCTTGTCACATTGCAATTGTAGCCAGAGCAAAGGTTAGAAACATGGGGTTTTAAAAGGCTTTTTAACAGTTTGGTACATGAATCAATATAAATCTTATGCTGAACGATCTCTCTCTCATGTCTACAAAATCCCATCTCTGATAAACAAATATCTGACTCTCCCTCAGACCGAGTCTGAATGTGGCTTCCACCTGCAAAACTGACGCCCTCTCCATCAGTGACAGGCGATCTGGCTAATCTGCTTCAATTGGGAATTAAACACTGCCACCTAAAACACAGCTGTGATTATTTGAGCAGCACTATCTTTGTTCCTGGCTTCTACCTGACCAATCATTGGCAATGTGATAATGGAGTAAAAACTAAAACTGTGTTGGCAACAAAACAGCTTAAGCAGCAAGTAATATACAGAGCAAAGCGATTCCATAACAAACACATCTGATGGTATTGGAGAATGAGCCCAGCGGTTGAAATTTCAGTTGGGGAACATTTTGGGAACAGTGACCATAACTCAGTAATTTTTAAGGGATTGCTGGATAAAGGGAAGATTAGTCTTCGGGAGAAGGTGCTAAATTGGGAGGAACGCTAATTATAACAATATTGAACTGATATGGAATATCATGACATGGAATATGGAACTGAAGAATCTAGATTGGGGCAGATATTTGACGGTAAATCAACATCTGACATGTGGGAGGCTTTTAAAAGTTAGTTGATAAGAAGGCGGTGTTGTGCTTCCTGGGCATGGTTAATTTTCTGGGCAAGTTCATCCCAAACATTCCCTACGAAACCTGGTGAAAAAGTCCACTGCCTTTGAGTGGAAGGCAACACATCAGGCAGAGTGGTTGGAGCTGAAAGCCAAGCTCACCACTGCACCCGTCTTGGCATTTTTCGACCCAGACAGGGAGACAAAGATCTCAACAGCTGCGAGCCAGGATGGCATCGGTGCGGTGCTGCTTCAACGCGATGACACTTCATTCTGGGCACTGGTAGCCTACGCATTGAGGGCCATGACGCCCAGCGAAACAAGGTATGCGCAAATAGAGAAGGAATACCTGGGTCTTCTCACTGGCATTCTCAAGTTTCACGACTATTTCTACGGCCTGCCGACATTTACTGTCAAGATGGATCATAGGCCTCATTATCCACAAGGACCTGAACGACATGACACCCCGGTTGCAGCACATCCTCCTCAAACTCAGAAGGTATGACTTTGTCCTCCTCAAGCTGGACCGTATTGTCATTTCACTCAGTCTCCAGAGCTTGGTGCTCTGCCAAATCCATGAGGGACACCTGGGCGTCGAGAAGTGCAGACGCAGAGCCAGGCAGGCTGTCTACTAGCCCGGTATTGGCCAGGACATCTTTAACATAGTCCTCAACTGTGCGACCTGTCAACGATTCCAGCCAGCGCAGAGCAAGGAAACGCTCCAGCAGCATAAAATCGAGACCTCCCCATGGTCCAAGGTTGGCATCGACCTCTTTCAAGGGAATGGTCGTGACTACGTGTTGATTATTGACTATTTCTCCACCTACCCTGATGTCGTGAAGCTCTCGGACCTCACATCTCGGACCATCATCAAGGCCTGTAAGGTGACGTTCTCCAGGCATGGTATCCCACTCACTGTCATGAGTGACAATGGCCCATGCTTCAACAGCCACGAGTGGTCGATGTTTGCCAAGTCATACCATTTCAAACATGTCACTTCCAGCCCACACTATCCGCAGTCCAATGGGAAAGGTGAAAAAGGATGCACATTGTGAAACAGCTCATCTGCAAGAACGCAGATTCTGCTTCTGACATTACCTCACGCTGCTTGCGTACAGGGCGATCCCACTGTCCACTGGCATGTCACCGGCTCAACGCCTGATGAACAGGGACCTGCAGACGACAATTCCAACCACACACTTGCCCAACCTGTATCACCTCCCGTGCTGCAGAAGGTGCAGCAGCTCCGAAACCAACAAAAGCAGGGCTATGATGCTCATGCCACCAATTTGCCCGTGTTATCCCCGGCAGACACTGTCAGGATCAAGATATCGGATGGTGGCTGGTCTGCTCCAGCTGTCGTTGTTCGCATTTGTACTTATGGCTGATGGTTCTGTTGTGCGACAAAACAGATGGGCACTGAGCAAAGTTGCCTGCCCACAACCGCTTTCTTCTCCGTTTCCGTCCGTTGTTTTGCCACCTCCTGATACCTTGAACTAGGAGGCAACCAGTCAGGCTTCCATCCTGCTTGTCAAGGCGCCGTCGTCCCCACCACCACCTCTCCAGCGGTCGACAAGGATCAGACGCCAGCCCCAGAGACTGGACTTGGAATCCTGATTAAACATAATTTGTTAGAAAAAGGCAGGATACAGAATAGTGGGATGAGGAAAGAGGCGCGGTAAAAACTGTCTAAAAAAGATATCTAACTTGTGCTCTTGTGTCTGTAAGTCGAGAGGAATTTGGCTGACTCCTTAAGGAAGGATGAGTCAGACTTTGTCTCCCGGCCACCTTCACGTGGATCCACGTTAATGGCCTCTGAAAAGAGCCTACCACATTTTGAACCTGGTCTACTTTTCCCGAATCTAACACCTTATTTAAGAAAAGATATTATTTCATGGAGGTGGTTCAGAGAAGGCTCACTTGACGATGCCCGGTTGCTAACGTGAAACTGGCAACTCATTGGAATTTATAAGAATGTGAGGAGATCTCATTGAAGCTTATAGGATTCTTGAGGGGCTTGTCACAGTAAATGCTGAGAGGCTGTTTCCCCTCATGGGAGAGTCGAGGACCAAAGAGCATCGTCTCAGAATAAAGGGGTGCCAATTTAAGACTGAGATAAGGAGGAATTTCTCTCTCCGAGGGTTGAGTGTCTTTGGAACTCCTTGCCACAGAGAGCTGTGGGGGCAGAGTTCTTGTTTATATTTTAGGCTATGATACATAGATTCTTGATCAGTAAAGGAGCCAAGAGTTACCGGGAAAAGGACTTCCGGTAGCTGCTATGAAGGAGTAAGTTGCATATTTGGTGGCTCCCGCTCGGGTCGGACTTTTGGACCTTTTCCCCAGATCTTTTTACCAGACTTGAATTGGAAAATTGATGACAGAGGTATTGTGTACTGAATTCCCACATCGGTGCATGGACAGGAGGAGTAGAAGTGCTCGCAAAGGCAGAAACAGACGAACGGAGAAGGCTTGGACTGAAGCTGCGGTGAGTGGAAGCATGGCGGAGGACCGGACCTCTGGCTTGTTGACACAGCGGTCAATGGGGCAGCTGATGCAAGTTTTTCAGGAGGGCTTCGCCCAGCAGAAATTAGATTGCTTGGACCCAATAAAAGAGTCCATTGCGCGGCTGGAGCTTAGATTGGATGCCCAAGATAGAGCGATCCAGAAAGTAGAGACGGTGCTGGCTAACCTGGGGGAACATCAAACTCCGGTGGAGTTGGAGGCGGGGATGCTGAGAGACTAGCAGAAAAGGCTCCTGGAAAAGTTGGAGAACCTGGAGAGTAGGTCCCGCCGGCAGAACTTGAGAAACATCAGGCTTCCGGAGGGGTCCAAAGGAACGGATGCTGGGGCATAGAGAGCAGACATGTTCGAGAAGCTGCTGGGGGATGGGGCATTCTCCCGACCCTTGGAGGTGGACAGGGCTCACAGAGCACTCGCGATGAAGCCGCGAATGGGAGACCAGCACCCCCCCCCCCCCCTCCCCCACCCCTACCGAGGACAATGGTGGTGAGATTCCACAGGTACTTGGATAAGGAGCGCATTTTAGAGTGGGCCAGACAGACACGGAGTTATAAATGGGCCAACAGTATGCTGAGGATCTATCAGGACCTGAGTGCGGTGGCCAGGAGAAGAACGGGCTTTAACCAGATCAGGTCGACCCTTTTTAAGAAAAAGGTGAAGTTCAGACTGCTGTATCTGGCCCGTCTCTAGGTCACATACGAGGAGCAACACTTTTATTTTGAGTCAAAGAACAAAGAAAAGTACAGTACTGGAGCAGGCCCTTCAGCCCTCGCCGACCATGTTGCCCGACTAAACTACAATCTTCTACACTTCCTGGGTCCATATCCCTCTATTCCCATCCTATTCATGTGTTTGTCAAGATGCCCCTGAAATGTCACGATCGTCCCTGCTTCCACCATCTCCTCCGGCAGCGAGCTCCAGGCACCCACTACCCTCTGTGTAAAAAACTTGCCTCGTACATCTACTCTAAACCTTGCCCTCGCACCTTAAACCTATGCCCCCTAATAATTGACCCCTCTAGCCTGGGGAAAAGCCTCTTACTTTCCACTGTCTATGCCCCTCATAATTTTGTAGACCTCAATCAGGTCGCCCCTCAACCTCCGTCGTTCCAGTGAGAACAAACCGAGTTTTTTCAACCGCTCCTCATAGCTAATGCCCTCCATACCAGGCAACATCCTGGCAAATCTCTTCTGCACCCTCTCTAAAGCCACCACATCCTTCTGGTAGTGTGGCAACCAGAATTGAACACTATACTCCAAGTGTGGCCTAACTAAGGTTCCATATAGCTGCAACATGACTTGCCAATTCTGGGCTTCGCAACAAGGAAATGACTGATGGTGGACTGAGAACTTTGGAACTTTGCTGCAACGTTCATGTTTTTAAAAAGTTTTTTTTTTTATAAATGTTTTTTATTGAGTTTTCATATTTTATATATGACAAATTACAAGTTATTAGAGAGAGAAAAAAAAACAAAAAAAAACAAAGGAAAACACAAAATTTTTTTACATGAATATTTACAGGTAAGCATCTTCATAACAATAATTGTGGCCGCCCCCTTTAGCCAGCATACATATTTTACATTCCCCAATATGGCCGAGGCACATGTTTATAGGCATTTATTTATAGTTTGGTTTTGGGCCTTGGCTTGCCATCAAACCCCCATACCGAGCCCGTAGCCCCCCCCCCCCCCCCCCCTCCCCCCCCCCGGCTACCTTCCCCCGATTCCCGCCCATTTTCCCCTGGTTCTTGGCCACCCGACTATTCGTCCTCATGTACGTTGGCCACAAACAGGTCCCGGAACAGTTGCATGAATGGCTCCCACGTTCTGTGGAAGCCGTCGTCCGACCCTCGGATGGCGAATTTGATTTTCTCCATTTGGAGAGATTCCGAGAGGTCGGACAGCCAGTCTGCAGCTCTGGGTGGTGCTGCTGACCGCCAGCCAAACAGGATTCTACGGCGGGCAATCAGGGAGGCAAAGGCAAGGGCGTCCGCCCTCCTCCCCAGGAATAGATCTGGCTGGTCTGAAACCCCGAAGACCGCCACTATCGGGCATGGCTCCACCCTCACCCCCACCACTTTGGACATAGCCTCGAAGAAGGCTGTCCAGTACTCCACAAGTCTGGGGCAAGACCAGAACATGTGGGCGTGGTTGGCCGAGCCTCTCTGGCACCGCTCACATTTGTCCTCCACCTCCGGGAAGAACCTACTCATACGGTTTCTCGTTAAGTGGGCTCTATGTACCACTTTTAGTTGCGTCAGGCTGAGCCTTGCGCACGTGGAGGTGGAGTTGACCCTATGCAGTGCTTCGCTCCAGAGTCCCCACCCTATCTCCATCCCCAGGTCGTCCTCCCATTTCCTTCTTGTTGCGTCCAGTACGGTGTCGTCCCTGTCTACCAGTCGGTCATACATGTCACTACAGTTCCCTTTCTCTAGGATACTTGCGGCCAGTAGGTCTTCCAATAGTGTCTGTCGTGGCGGTTGTGGGTACGTCCTTGTCTCCTTTCGTAGGAAGTTTTTGAGCTGCAGGTACCGTAGCTCGTTCCCCCCAGCTAGCTGAAATTTCTCTGTCAGTTCGTCCAGTGTTGCGATCCTGTCGTCCGTGTATAGGTCCCTGACTGTCAGTGTCCCCCCGTCCTGCCTCCACCTTTTGAAGGTGGCGTCGGTCAGTGCTGGTTTGAACCTATGGTTGTTGCAGATGGGAGCCTTGTCCGACATTTTGTACAGGCCAAATTGCTGCCGCAGTTGGTTCCAGGATTGGAGGGTGGCTGTCACCACTGGGCTGGTGGAGTGTTTTTTGGGTGGGGATGGGAGTGCTGCCGTGGCGAGGGCCCGGAGGGAGGTTCCCATGCAGGAGGCCTCCTCCGCACGCACCCACTCGGCTTCTGGCTCCTGGATCCATCCCCTTACTCGCTCGGCTGTTGCCGCCCAGTGGTAGAATTGTAGATTCGGGAGGGCTAGCCCCCCCCTGGATTTTGTTTTTTGTATGACCTTCTTTGGGATCCTAGCATTTTTACCCCCCCATACGAACGCCATGATATGTTTGTCCAGCGCTTTGAAAAAGGCCTTGGGGATGTAGATCGGAATGCATCTAAACAGGAAAAGGAACCTGGGCAGTACGTTCATTTTGATCGTCTGGACTCTCCCCGCGAGGGAGAGCGGGAGTGTGTTCCATCTTTGCAGGTCCTTTTTAACTTCCTCCGTCAGGCTGGTGAGGTTCCATTTGTGGACCCCTTTCCAGTCATGGGCTATTTGGATCCCCAGGTAGCGGAATTTATTTCGGGCTTGTTTGAACGGCAGGCCCTTTAGCGCTGCCCCCCCCCCCCTTGCGGGTGTACTGGGAAGATCTCACTTTTGCTCATGTTGAGTTTGTAGCCCGAGAAGGCTCCAAACTCTTTCAGGAGCGCTACGATTCCGTCCATGCTGCTTTGTGGGTCCGAGATATAGAGGAGCAGATCATCCGCATAGAGTGAGACTCTGTGCTCTCTACCTCCCCTTCGGATCCCCCTCCAATTTTTTGCTGCCCTGAGCGCGATTGCTAGCGGTTCGATTGCTAGTGCGAACAGCAGCGGGGACAGTGGGCATCCTTGTCTGGTGCCCGTGTGCAGCTGGAAGTATTGGGAGTTGGTATTGTTGGTCCGTACACTCGCCATGGGAGCGTTGTATAGGAGCTTTACCCAAGCGGTGAACCCTGTTCCAAGCCCGAACCGCTCCAGTACCTCTATGAGGTATTTCCATTCGACTCTGTCGAAGGCCTTTTCTGCGTCCAGGGAGACGATCACCTCTTGTGTTCTCTCCCCGGAGGGGGTCATTATCACGTTCAGCAGGCGCCTGATGTTCGCGGTAAGCTGTCTACCTTTGACGAAGCCCGTCTGGTCCTCTGTGACCACCTCAGGTACACAGTCTTCTAGCCTTTTGGCTAGGATTTTGGCCAGTATTTTGGCGTCTGCGTTCAGCAGGGATATGGGTCTGTATGACCCACATTCCGTTGGGTCTTTGTCTTTCTTAGGTATCAGCGAGATTGAGGCCTGTGCTAACGTGGGTGGCAGTGTGCCCCCAGCTAGCGAGTCTGTGAACATCTCCCGCAGGTGCGGGGCCAGCGCTGACGCGAATTTTTTGTAGAAGTCCGCCGGGAATCCGTCCGGTCCCGGCGCCTTCACCGTCTGCATGGAGCTAATGCTCTCCATGATCTCTCCCAGTGCTAGTGGTGCTTCCAGATCCCGTTTTCTGCCCTCTCCCACGACTGGTATGTCCAGTCCATCAAGAAACCGGTTCATCCCAGCCTTCCCCGTTGGGGGCTCCGAGGTGTATAGCTCTTGGTAGAAGGCCTTGAAGGTTTCGTTAATCCTCTCTGGTTCTGTTTCCCACGTGCCTCTGGTACCTCTGATTTGCGCAATTTCCCTGCTGGCTGCCTGCTTTCTCAGCTGGTGTGCCAACAGGCGGCTGGCTTTGTCTCCGTGTTCGTACAGGGCCCCGCGTGCCTGGCGGAGTTGGTGTACTGCTTTCCTGGTGGAGAGCAGGTCAAAGTTCCTTTGTAATTCTTTTCTCTCCGCCAGGAGCTCTACGGTCGGGGCCTCGGAGTATTTACGGTCTACCTCCAGTATGGAGTCGACCAGCTTCTGCCTAGCCACCCTTTCCTCCCTATCTCTTTGCGCTTTGTAGGCAATGATTTCCCCTCTTAGTACGGCCTTAAGCGCTTCCCAGAACGTGGAGGATGAGACCTCCCCGTTTTGGTTGTTCTCCGTGTATTCCGCTATGGCCCGCGCTATCCTTTCGCTGAAGGCCTTGTCAGCTAGTAAGGCACCGTCCAGCCTCCATGTGGGGCGCTGGGCCCTTCCCGTCTCCAGCCGCACGTCCATGTAGTGTGGGGCGTGGTCTGATATCACAATTGCGGAATATTCCACCTTGTCTATCCCTGGAAGCACCGTTTTCCCCACCACAAAGAAGTCAATTCTGGTGTACACATTGTGTACTGGGGAGAAGAAAGAGAATTCTTTCTCCCCCGGGTGGGCGAATCTCCAGGGGTCCACTGCTCCCATCTGCTCCATATAGTGACTGAGTTCCCTTGCCATGTTTGAGGTTTTCCCCGTTCTGGAGTTTGATCTGTCCGTCTTTGGGTCCTGTACACAGTTGAAGTCCCCCCCCATGATTAGTCGGTGCGTTGCTATGTCCGGGATTTCTGCCATGGTCTTTTGGATGAAGCTCGTGTCGTCCCAGTTGGGCGCATACACGTTAACTAGAACTACCGGCGCCCCATCCAGGGCCCCGCTGACCATGACATACCGTCCCCCTGGGTCCGTAACCGTCTTTGTCGCCCTAAACATTGTCCTCTTGCCAATCAGGATCGCCACCCCCCTGGCCCTTGCCCCATAACAGGAATGATAGGTTTGTCCCACCCAGCCCTTTCTTACCCGCAGTTGGTCCTGCTCCCTCAGGTGCGTCTCTTGGAGGAAGACTATGTCGGCCCTCATGTTCCTAAGGTGGGTGAGGACTCTAGATCTCTTCACTGGGCCGTTAAGTCCCCTTACGTTCCAGGTGACTATTCTGGTGGGGGGCTTCTGCCCCCTTGCTCCTGTGGGGTTAACCATATTTGTCCGGTGGACGTGCCCCTGCCCTCTTGGGTTTCCCTTTGTTAGGGGGCCGTCCAGGATGTCCACTATCACTGCTCTCCCCATGCGGTCGGGTCCCTGCGCTCCGGGGTTCCCCCTTGTCCCGGGGACACCCGCCATGGCCGTCCACTGTGTGTCCGCCACGCGGGTAGTCCCCTGCACTCCGGGGGGCCCCTTCACCCACAGACCGTACTGGGTGGGTGCTTGCAGCGGTTCCCTGTTTCGAGCCCTTGTCCGTGGCACTTTGTGGCCCTATTCCCTTTCTGGCCTCTTTTGTCCCTTCGTCCCTGCATTTCCCCTCCCTGGTCTCTCGCCCCCCGAGTGCCCCCCCCCCCCGCTCTATCCCTTTTCCCCCCTCCCCTGTATACCCCTCCATTGCCCCTCTCTCCCCCATTCCTGTCCCCATTTGCTCTCCCACCTTTGATGGGTGATCCCCCCCCTCCCCTGCCTGGCGCCTTCCCCCCTGTTGGGGGTGCGCTGCGGCCCTGCTCTGTTGCGCGCCCCCGTCGCTAGCTTTCCTGCTAGCACGGTTGCTCCCCTCTAGGAGGTTGCTGTCCCGCTTCTCCTCTCCCCTCTCCAGTACTCCCGTTCCCTCGTGCCGGGGCCTGGCCTCCCACCTGGAGCGGGCCCTTGGGCATTGGGTTGTTTTTCGTTCTGGGTGTTCCTGCCAGGGGGGAGGGGGCTGGCTTTGCCTCGCCCCTCCCCACCCCCCCGTCGGCATGACGTTTCTCCTTGCCATGGGCCCCTCGTCCCTACTTCCCATGGCGTTTTTCCAGCCCGTGCTCCTCGACGAATCTATTCGCCTCGGCAGGGGCTGTAAAGAAATATTCCTTGTTTTGGTATGTGACCCAGAGTTTTGCTGGGTACAGCATACCAAAACGTACTTTGTTCTTGTAGAGAGCTGCTTTCGCTCTGTTGAACTCCGCCCGTCTTTTAGCTATGTCCGCTCCAAGATCCTCGTAGATTCGGATGGCGTGCCCGTCCCATTTGCAGGCTCTATTCTCCTTGGCCCAGCGCAGGATTGTCTCCCTATCCCGGTACCGGTGCAGTTTGGTTATAACTGCTCTCGGTTTTTCCCCTTCCTTGGGCTTCGGGCGCAGTGACCGATGAGCTCTGTCCATTTCCGGTGGGGTGGGAAAAGTTTCCCGCCCCACTAAGGAGCCCAGCATCGCAGCCACGAATGTTGTGGGATTTCTACCCTCGATCCCCTCTGGCAGGCCCACTATCCTAATATTTTGCCTTCTCGAGCTGTTCTCCTGGTCGTCTACCCTGCCCTTCAGGCTCCCCTGTGTTGCACTCAGTTTCGCCATTTCCCTCTCCAGGGACATGACCCGGTCGCTCACGTCAGTCGCTGCCTTCTCCAGCTCTTTAATGGTTGCCCCCTGGGCTTCCAGTATCTTCCCTTGGGCATCCACTTTCTCCTCCATTCTGGTCAGAGCCTGCTGCACCCGTGACATGGCCCTGGTCACTGCTGCCTGTGCTGCGGCCTCTGCGTCAGCTTTTAACTCTGCCTTGATTGCCTGCAGCTGCTCCCTCACCACCTCAGCAAAGGCTTCCTTCCAATTCACGCCCCCCTCTAACCCCAGGGGAGAGGTTGCCCGCCCGTCCAGCTCTTTTGGATGCGGCGATACCTCCTTCCCGCTGCTTCGCGTGTTGACTCGTTCGCCCAAGCTGGTTTGCCCTTTGCCCCGTCTACTTCTGGTGCCCCCTTTCTCTTGGCTCCCTTCTGGCATTTTTTTCTCCCCCTTCCCCTTCATCGTTTCTTCTCTCCTTGTTCTTCTTTTCCCCCTTTTCCGCACCCTATTTTAATTTTATTTATTATTATATATATATATATATATAAAAATATATATATATATTTTTTTTAAATAAAAATTTATTTCCCCCCTTCTTTCCTTTACCCCTTTTCTCTTTACCAGTTTTCTTTTGGGGTTTTTTTTTAAAAAGAACAGAAATATAAGTCTCTTTTTTCTTTTGTTTTCTCTCCCCACTCGCCCAGGAGAGAGAGAGAGAGAGTCCCTTTGTCCTTGCGACGTGGTGGTCACTGCAGTTGGGGGGGGGGGGGAGGGGCGAGTGGGCCGGTGGTCGCTGCCGGTAGAGGGGGGGGGGTGTCCCCGCTGCTGGTTGGGGGGGGGGGGTGTCCCCGCTGGTGGTTGGGGGGGGGGGGGGGGTGTCCCCGCTGCTGGTTGGGGGGGGGGGTGTCCCCGCTGCTGGTTGGGGGGGGGGGGGGTGTCCCCGCTGCTGGTTGGGGGGGGGTGTCCCCACTGCTGGTTGGGGGGGGGGTGTCCCCGCTGCTGGTTGGGGGGGGGGGGTGTCCCCGCTGCTGGTTGGGGGGGGGGATGTCCCCGCTGCTGGTTGGGGGGGGGGTGTCTCCGCTGCTGGTTGGGGGGGGGTGTCCCCGCTGCTGGTTGGGGGGGGTGTCCCCGCTGCTGGTTGGGGGGGGGTGTCCCCGCTGCTGGTTGGGGGGGGGGTGTCCCCGCTGCTGGTTGGGGGGGGGGGGGGTGTGTCCGCTGCTGGTTGGGGGGGGGGGGGGGAGAGAGAAGAGGGCCCGCCGCTGCCGCACCGTTCCCGGCCCGCGTCTGGGGGGGGGGGGAGAGAAGAGGGTCCGCCGCTGCCGCACCGTTCCCGGCCCGCGTCTGGGGGGGGGGGGGGGGGAGAGAAGAGGGCCCGCCACTGCCGCACCGTTCCCGGCCCGCGTGGGGGGGGGGGGGGGGGGAGAGAGAAGAGGGCCCGCCGCTGCCGCACCGTTTCCGGCCCGCGTCTGGGGGGGGGGGGGGGGGGGGGGGGAGAGAGAAGAGGGCCCGCCGCTGCCGCACCGTTCCCGGCCCGCGTGGGGGGGGGGGGGGGAGAGGGGTTGGACCCGCCGCTGCTGGGCCTTCCTGTCGCCGCTGCTCCTCGCTTCCGCCTCTCCGCCGCCGCCTTCCGCCTCTCCGTCGCCGCCTTCCGCCTCTCCGCCGCCGCCTTCCGCCTCTCCGCCGCCCGCTCCTCCTCCGCTGCCGCTTCTCCTCCGCTGCCGCTTCTCCTCCTCCGCCGTCCGGCCTGTCGGGGGGGTTCCTTCCTGGCGCTTGCGGGAGCCCCTCTCCCTGCGACCTCCTCGCTCGCCGCCCGGAAGTCGAATCATGTTTTTAAAAAGTTGATCGGTTTTCATTTTGTTGACGCAATTTGTAATGCCTTCTATTGATTTTGGGACAGGTGCAGAGCTGAGTGAGTTAAAGTTTACATTTGCACTATTGGGGGATGGAGGTGTCTTTGTTTAGATGTTGGATCTCTTGCTTGATCTTTTCTTTGTTAGCAGAGTTTTTTTTCCTGTTTTGTCTGTCGGGCAATTGTGTTGGGATTGTTTGTCATTGGAATATGTGTGTTTGAGTGGGGTGGAGGGTGGGGAGGGAGACTTTCTGGCGCCAGGGGTGGGGGCCACCAAGGTAGCTGGGCGGGCTAGCTCACGGAAGGGGGGTTAGCAGATGTTAGGCTTATCAAAGGGGTTGATTTCTATTATGCTGTTACTAGGGGGAGGGGGGGGGAAATGTTCTGCTGACGAGGGAGGGACTGTGGCTGAGGGACAGAGGTCGGGGGCGGAGGCTACCTGGGGGCGGGCCGGTGGAGGCACGGAGCGCAGGCTGGAGACTGGCCCAAGAAAGGGGATGGCTGATCGGTGAAGGGGGCTGATCACCTGGAATGTACAAGGGCTAAAAGGGCCGGTCAAGAGGGCACACGTGTTCGCGCATTTGAGAGGACTGAAGGCGAATGTGGTAATGCTGCAGGAGTCGCACCTTAGAGTCGCTGACCAGATCAGATTGCGGAAAGGTTGGGTCGGTCAGGTCTTTCACTCGGGGCTAGTTTCAAAGACTAGAGAGCTCGCGATCCTGATCATCAAGCGGGTGGAGTTTGAGGCAGGTAGAACAGTTTCGGATGTGGGAGGTCGGTACACTATGGTCAGTGGGAAATTGGAGGGGGTGCAGGTGGTACTAGTAAATGTGTATGTGCCAAATTGGGACTATGTGGAGTTCATAAAGAGGATGCTGGGGAAGATACCGGACCTAGACTTACATAGGTTGGTCAGGGGAGGGGATTTCAACACAGTTATTGACCCTGGCTTAGACTGGTCAAGTTCAAAAACGTGCAGGGTGCCAGCAATGGCAAAGGAACTAAAAGAGTTTATGGAGCAGAAGGGGGTGTGGACCCATGGGGATTTGGGCAGCCGAGGGTGAAGGAGTTCTCCTTCTACTCACACGTGCATAAAGTGCACTCCCGAATTGATTTCTTTACTCTGAGCAGGGCTCTACTGACGGGTGGACACGGGGTACTCGGCGATCACAATCTCAGACCATGCTCCGCACTGGGTTGACCTATAGGTTAGTAAAGACAGTAACTAGCGCCCGCAATGGAGGTTAGTGGGTCTTTTAGCTGATGAGGAGGTGTGCGGGCGACTGAGGAAATGTATTCAGAACTAGCTGGAAGTCAACGACACGGGGGAAATTTCGGCAGCGGTGGTCTGGGAAGCACTGAAGGCGGTGGTTAGAGGGGAGCTGATCTCGATACGGGCCTACAGGGAGAAGGACAGGACAGAGACGGACCGACTGGTAAAGGAGATCCCACAGATTGATAGGAAGTATACAGAGACCCCAGAGGCAGGGCTTTTAAGGGAACGGCGGAGGCTACAGGCGGAGTTCGGCTTGTTAACCACAGGGAAGGTGGTAGAGCAGCTGAGAAAGGCGAGGGGGGTGATCTATGAGCATGGGAAGAAGGCCAGCAGAATGCCTGCACAGCAGCTTAGAAAGAGGAAGGCAGCCAGGGAGATAGGGAAAGTAAAGGATGGAGACGGGAACCTGGTGGGAGACTCAGCAGGGGTGAATAAGGCGTTTAAGGAGTTTTATAGTGGGCTGTATGGGTCGGAACCACCAATGGGGCCGGAGGGGGTGAGGCATTTCCCAGGGAGGCTGAACCCGCAGGTGGACAGGGAGCTGGGAGAAGGGTTGGGGGCCTTGATCGGGTTGGAAGAGATAGTGGAGGGTCTGAAGGCCATGCAGTCGGGTAAAGCTCCGGAGCCGGACGGGTATCCAGTGGAGTTCTATAAAAAGTTCTCTAGGATATTGGGACCATTGTTGGTGAGGACATTTAATGAAGCAAGGGAGAGAGGCGTGCTGCCCCCAACGATGTCACGGGCCACAATTTCACTGATGGTGAAGTGGGACAAGAACCTGGAGTTCCGTGGGTCTTACAGGCCGATATCGTTGTTGAATGTGGATGCCAAACTGCTGACCAAAATTGTGTCATCCAGGATTGAGGATTGTGTTCCGGACATTATTGGGGAGGACCAGATGGAGTTTGTTAAGGGAAGGCAGTTGGTGGCCAATATAAGAAGGCTATTAAACATGATCATGATGATCAAGGTAGGGAAGTGGAGGTAGTGGTTGCAATGGACGCAGAGGTGGCCTTTGATCGAGTAGAATGGAAATATCTGTGGGAGGTGCTGGGCTGGTTCGGATTTGGGCGGGGCTTTATTGACTGGGTCAGGTTGCTGTATCAGGCTCCTGTAGCGAATGCACGGACGAAAAGGACAACATTGGACTGCTTTAGGCTGCATCGGGGAACGAGTCAGAGATGCCCCCTCTCCCACTGTTGTTCGCATTAGCCATAGAGCTGCTGGTAATTGGACTGGGAGCTTCAAGGGGCTGGAGCACAGAGTCTCACTTTACGCAGGTGACCTGCTACAGTATGTATACGACCCAATAGAGGAAATGGAAGAAATCATAAGAATTCTGGGGGAATTTGGCCTGTTTTCGGGGTATAAACTAAATATGGGGAAAAGTGAGATGTTTGCGGTCCAGGTGAGGGGACAGGAGAAGTAATTGGGGGAGCTGCCGTTTAGAGTAGTAGGGGGAAGCTTTAGGTATCTAGGCATCCAAGTGGAACAGGAATGGGATCAGCTGCAGAAACTAAATCTGGCCCGACTCGTAGACCAAATGAAGGACCATTTTCAGAGGTGGGACACGCTTCCGTTGTCACTAGCTGGGAGGGTGCAGACAGTGAAGATGACGGTCCTCCCGAGATTCCTGTTTGTATTTCAGTGTCTCCCCATCTTTATTCCACGGTCCTTTTTTAAACGGGTCAACAAAGTGATCACTGGCTTTGTCTGGGCGGGCAAGACCCTGCAAGTAAGGAAGGTGATGCTTGAGCGGAACCGGGGAGAGGGCGGGCTAACGTTGCCAAACTTTAGTAACTACAACTGGGCGGCGAATATAGCCATGATCAGGAAGTGGGTGGTGGGTGTTAAGTCATGGGTTAAGAGACATTCCAATTAGTTGTCTCATTCATGTTAAGTATCCAATAATTGACAATGATTATGTAAAGGGGCTTCAGGTGGCCTTTGTGTCAGGTGATGTGATGTTAGAGTTTTGTGCAGTCTGTTGAAGCAAATTAAAGGTGTTTGTGGAAAAGGAGCAGAACCTTTGACTCTTTATACAACAGCAGCTAAAACTATAACAGTGGGGGGAGGGTTGGCATGGGAGCGTATTGAGGCGGCTTCATGGAAGGGCACCAGTTTGAAGGCATTGGTAACGGCGCCTCTGCCGTTCCCGCCGGTACGCTACTCCACCACCCCGTGCTAGTGGCGGCTCTGAGAGTCTGGGGCAATGGAGGAGACATGTGGGAGCAGAGGAAGCATCAGTTTGGTCTCCAATCTGTAATATCTACCGTTTGCCCCGGGAAGTATGGATGGGGGGGGGGGGGGGGGGGGGGGTTCGGAGATGGCAGAGAGCAGGGATTAAGAGGAAGGGGATATGTTTATAAAGGGGAGCTTTCTGAATTTGGGGACGCTGGAGGATAATTTTGGATTGACGAGAGGAAATGAATTCAGGTACCTGCATGTGCGGGACTTCCTACGTAGACAGGTTTCAACCTTCCCACACCTACCACCAAGGGGGATACAGGACAGGGTAGTTTCCAGAGGGTGGGTGGGAGAAGGGAGCATCTCTGACATTTACAAGGAACTTATGGGGTCAGAGGAGACGCAGACTGAGGAGCTGAAGCACAAGTGGGAAGAGGAGTTGGGCGGAGAAATAGAGGATGGTCTATGGGCGGACGCGTTGAGTAGAGTCAGTATGTCTACAACTTGTGCCAGGCTCAGCCTGATACAATTCAAAGTCTTCACCAGGCTCACATGACAGTGGCTCGGATAAGCAGATTCTTTGGGGTGGAAGAGAGGAGTGCAAAGTTTGCGGGAAGGTCAGCGAAACATGTCCACATGTTTTGGGCATGTCCGAAGCTTAGGGGATTTTGGCAGGGGTTTGCAGCTGTCATGTCCACGGTGTTAAAAACAATGGTGGCACCAAGTCCAGAGATGGCAATTTTCGGGGTGTCGGAAGATCCGTGAATCCAGGAGAAGAAGCAGACGTTCTGGCCTTTGCTTCCCTGGTAGCCCAGCGACGGATATTATTAGCATGAGAGACACTTAGCCCCCGAAAGTCGGAGACCTGGCTCGAGAGGCCAAACAACCTACTCCGGTTCTTATTTCATGTGGTCCTGACCGTCACTGAGTTGATTTAATTGTTTTTTTAATTACATTGTCCAGTTCATGAGACCCAGTTCAAATGGTGGGCAGCACGGTATCACAAGTGGATAGCACCGTGGTTTCACAGCACCAGGGTCCCAGGTTCGATTCTCCGATGGGTCACTGTCTGTGCGGAGTCTACACGTTCTCCCCGTGTCTGCGTGGGTTTCCTCCGGGTGCTCCGGTTTCCTCCCACAGTCCAAAGACGTGCAGGTTAGGTGGATTGGCCATGCTAAATTGCCCTTAGTATCCTTAGGTGGGGTTATTGGGTTACGGGGATGGGGTGGGAGTGAGGGCTTCAGTGTGTCGGTGCAAACTCAATGGGCCAAATGGCCTCCTTCTGGACTGTTTGTTCTATGTTCTATCTCCCATAAAGAACAACAGCTTCTTTACCACCAGATTTAATCTGATTTTGAACAAAGCTCTTTTCATTTGGGCGAGAGGCCTCAGTGTCTCGGTGTTCCCTTCTCATGGGGTTTTCTTATGATGTCCTCGGTGTAGGCTCTCACATTTGTAAAATTAAGAGGTTAAAACTTACATTACTCAAAATCAAAGAATCATTCCTGTTGTTTACTTATTATATGCTGAAATCAAAAATACATCAATAAAAAATTATTGATTGTCGGTTTTTGATAACTTAATCAAGGTGTATTCAAAGTATTAAATTAATGTCCAGTGATACAAAATGCAGGATACAAAATTGCTGACGCCACTATCCTTGATGTCAAAATGACCTTGTTTTATTCACTTAATTAAGACTCTTAGCTTTAGTTGATTCTTTTTTTTTTAGAAATATAGAGTACCCAATTCATTTTTTCCAATTAAGGGGCAATTTAGCGTGTCCAATCCACCTACCCTGCACATCTTTGGGTTGTGGGGGCAAAACCCACGCAAACACGGAGAGAATGTGCAAACTCCAGACGGACAGTGACCGGGATCGAACCTGGGACCTCGGCGCCGTGAGACTGCAGTGCTACCACTGCGCAACCGTGCTGCCCTTAGTTGATATCTTTCACTCCTTTAAGTAAAATCTAATTCTGAACACCCCAACATTAGCTGCAGAGTGAGAATGAGAGCGAGGAGAAAATTCCTTGCTCTGTCTCATGTTCCTTACTCCTGAACCCCTCTCGCTTGTGTCCCTCTCTCCTGTGCATGTGCTGATCCCACCACTGCCTATCATTGGCTGCTGTGAATCATCCTCTTCTGATCTGCTGTAAGAGGATAAAGAATGCTATTCCCACACTAGATACATTGAAAATTAAAACAGGAAGAGGCCATTCAGCCTTCGAGCCTACTCCACCATTCATTATGATCATGGCTTATCATCCAGTTCAGTACCCTGATCCGGCCTTCCCCCACCATATCCCTGATCCCTTCAGCCCCAAAAATTCCTTCTTGAAATTACACAACGTTTTGGCCTCAACTTTCTATGGTAGCGAATTCCACAGATTCACCACTCTCTGGGTGAAGATTCTCGCTTGGGTCACTGTCTGTGTGGAGTCTGCAACTTCTCCCCATATCTGTGTGTGTTTCCTCCAGGTACTCCGGTTTTCTCCCGCAATCCCGAAAGATGTGCATGTTAGGTGAATTGGACATTCTGAATTCTCCGTCTGTGTACCCGAATAGACGTCGGAGTGTCGCAACTACGGGATTTTCATAGTAACTTCATTACAGTGTTAATGCAAGTCTACTTGCAACAATAATAAAGATTATTATTCTTCAAAATTTCTAATTACCTCAGTCCTAAAAGGTTTACCCCTTATCCTCAAACTAGGACCCCCTCGTTCTGGACTCCCCTAGCATGGGAACATTATTTCTGAATCTATTTTGTCTCATGCGGTTAGAATTTTGTAAGTTTCCAAGAGATCCCCTCTCACTCTTCTAAACTCCAATGAATATAATCCTAACTGATTTAGTCTCTCCTCATCTGACAGTCCCATAATCCCAGGAATCAGCCTGGTAAACCTTCGCTGCACTCACTCTATAACAAGAACATTCTTCCTCAGATAAGGATACCAAAACTGCACACACAACTCCAGGTGTGGCCTCACCAATGCCGTATACAATTGCAGTAAAACATCTCTTCCTGTACTCAGATCCCCTCGCTAAGGCCAACATACCATTTGCCTTCTTTACTACTTGCTGTATCTGCACGCTTACTTTCAACGACTGATGGAACAGGACACTAAGGTCTCATGGATATCCACCTCTCAATTTACACCCATTATTTAATAATCTTCATTGAAGTTCAGGACCTTGGTCCCAGAATTAACTACCGCACTATCACCTTTATAAAGAATTCTACCATATTATGGTCATTCATACCCAAGGGTTCACTCACAACAATGCACAACACCCAGTCCAAGATGGGAGGGTTCAGTTGTATGGAGAATTCAATAATCAAAGTTAAAGGAGAAGGTAGAAGCACAGGTTAATGATGAGGATATTAAATTAGTTTAAGGAGCCAAGGGCTCAAGAGAGATCAGTAAAGTTTCCAGACCACATAATAAAACAGAGTATAAAAGGTGGTAGGAATCTAACTTCAGGCAGAACAAAAAGCGGAAAAATATGAGAAAGGAGGTGGTCAATTCATGACTGAGGGTGTTCTACCTAAATGCCTACAATATATAGAACAAGGTAAATGAGCTTGTTGCGAACATTTAAATTGGCCGGTATAATGTTGTGGGCATCACTGAGACGTGGCTGCAAGGGCATCAGGGCTGGCATCTAAATATCCAAAGATATGTGTCATATCAAAAGACAGGCAGAAGAAAGGAATGAAGTTAAATCGATAGCAAATGCGATATAGGATCAGAAGGCATAGAATCTGTGTGGGTAGATAATAGATAATCATTATTATTGTCACAGGTCAGCTTATATGTAGGCTTCTCGTACCAGCCTCCCTGAACAGGTGCTGGAATGTGGCAACTAGGTGCTTTTCACAGTAACTTCATTTGAAGCCTACTTGTGACAATAAGCGATTTTCATTTCATTTCATATTAATACTGCAATGAAGTTACTGTGAAAATCCCCAAGTCGCCACACTCCAGAGCCTGTTCGGGTACACAGAGGGAGAATTCAGAATGTCCAGTTCACCTAATAACACGTCTTTCGGGACTCGCGGGAGGAAATCGGAGCACCCAGAGGAAACCCACAGGGAGAATGTGCAGACTTCGCACAGAGAGTGACCCAAGCGGGAATTGAACCCGGGACCCTGGGTCTGTGAAACAACAGTGCTAACCACTGTGCTACCGTGCTACCCAGCTAGAGTTGTGGAATCGCAAAGGAAAAAATACGCTCATGGGAGTTAAGTGCAGGCCCCCTAGCATTTGTCAGGATGTGGGCAGAAATTAAATCAGGAGATAGAAAAGATTGCAAAGACAATATTACAATAATCATGGGGGACTTCAATATGCTGGTGGACTGGAAAAATCAGTTTGGTAGTGGATCCCAAGAAAAGGAATATGTGGAATGTCTAAGATTTTTTTTGGGAGCAGCTTGTGACAGAGGCTACGAGGGAACAGACAATTTTGCATTTGGTGATGTGCAATGAAGCAGACTTGATTAGGGAGCTTAAAGTGAAAGAACCCTTAGAGGGCAGTGACCACAATATGAAATAATTTACCCTCCAGTTTGAGAGGAAGAAGCTGGAATGAGATGTAACGGTATTACAATTAAATAAAGGTAACTACAAAAACATGAGGGAGGAGATAGCCAGATTTGATTGGAAAAGGAGACTAGCAGGAAAGACAGTGGATCAGAAATGGCAGGGGTTTGGGGTTTTTTTTTGAGGGGCACAATATATATTCATCCCAAAGAGGAGGAAACGTGCTAAGGGGAGGATGAGGCATCCATTAAGAAAGTCAAGGACAGCATAAAAGCAAAAGAAAAACCATGCAAGGTGGTGAGGATTAGTGTGAAGCCAGAGGATTGGGAAGCCTTTAGAAGCGAGCAGAGGACAACTAAAAAGCAATAAAGGGGGAGAAGATGAAGTATGAGTGTAAACTAGTTAGTTATATAGAAGAAGATAGGAAGAGTATTTTTCAATATATAGAAGGTAAGGGAGAGGCAAGAATAGACATTGGAACACTGAAAAATGAGGCTGAAGAAGTAGTAATAGTAAACCAAGAAATGGTAGGGGTACTGAATAGTTAATTTGCATCAGTCTTCTCTGTACAAGAACTCCAGGAGAATCAGGGTGCAGAGGTTAGTGTAGTGGTCATCACTAAGGAGAAGGTTCTGGGGAAACTGCAAAATATGAACGAGGATAAATCACATGGACCGGATGGACTACAGCCCAGTGTTCTAAAAGAGATAGCTGAAGAGATTGTAAGAGGCATTGGTGGTGATCATTCAGCAATCACTGGAGGCAGGGAGGGTCCCAGAGGACTGGAAAATGGCTAATGTGAAAATGCCCCCTGTTTATGAAGGGAGGGATGCAGATGACGGGAATTTATAGGCCTTCAAGAGAATCTTGAAGAATCTCGTTCAAGATTCTCATAAGGTTAATGTGCAGCTTCAGTCAGCAGTGAGGAAGGCAAATGCAATGTTAGCATTCATGTTGCGAGCCTGACTTTGGTAATTAGTAAGATTTTAGAGTCCATTATTAAAGATGAGATCGCAGGGTACTTGGAAGTGTTTGATGAAATAGGACTGAGTCAGCATGGCTTCGTCAAGAGGAGGTCATGTCTGACAAATCTGAGAGTACTTTGAGGAGGTAACAAGGAAGTTGGACAAAGGACAATGAGTGGAGGTGATCTATTTAGATTTCCAGAAAGCCTTTACAAGCAGCTGCATAGGTGGTTGCTAAATAAGTTAAGAGCCCATGTTGTTAAGTTAAGATACTGGCATGGATAGAGGATTTGCTGACTGGCAGAATGGAGAGATTGGGGATGAAGGGATCTTTTTCAGGATGGGAGCTGGTGATTACTTTTGTGCCTCAGGAGTTAGGGCTGGGACCACAGCTTTTCACAATGTACATTAATGATCTGGAAGAAGGAACTGTGGGTACTTTGCTAAGTTTGCAGATGATACAACGATATGCAGAGCGACAGGTAGTATTGAGGAAGCAGGGGGCTGCAGATGGAAAAGTGTGAGGTTATGCAATTTGGAAGGAAGAATTGAGGCATTAGACTATTTTCTAAATGGGGAAATGCTTCGGAAATCAGAAGCACAACGAGACTCAGGAATCCTCGTTCAAGATTCTCATAAGGTTAATGTGCAGCTTCGGTCAGCAGTGAGGAAGGCAAATGCAATGTTAGCATTCATGTTGAGAGGCAAATGCAATGTTAGCATTCATGTCGAGAGGGCTAGATGAAAAGACCAAGGAATGTACTTCTGAGGCTGTATACGGCTCTGGTCAGACCCCATTTGGAATATTGTGAGCAGTTTTGGCCCATATCTGAGGAAGGATGAGCTGGCTTGGAAAAGGGTTCTGAGGAGGTTCACAAGAATGATCGCTGGAATGAAGAACTTGTCATAGGAGGACTCTGGTTCTGTATTCATTGGAGTTTAGAAGGATGAGGGGGGGATCTTATTGAAACTTACAGAATACTGCGAGGCCTGGATAGGATGAATGTGGAGAGGACATATCCACTAATAATAATATTTATTAGTGTCACAAGTTGGCTCACTGCAATGACGTTACTGTAAATGTCCCCCACTCACCACACTACAGCGCCTGTACGGTACACTGAGAGAAAATTCAGAATGCCCACTCCACCTAACAAGCACGTCTTCCGGGACTTGTGGAAGGAAACCGGAGCACCTGGAGAAAATTCACGCAGGCACGGTGAGAACATGCAGACTCCACCCAGACAGTGACCCAAGCCACTGATTAAACCAGGATCCCTGGAGCTGCGAAGAAACAGTGCTGACCACTGTACGATTGTGCGGCTCAAGTAGAAAAACTAGAACCAGAGGGCACAACCTCAGACTGAAGTTACAACGCTCTAAAACAGAGATGAGGAGGAATTTCTTCAGCCAGAGGGTGGTGAATCTGTGGAACTCGTTGCTGCACAAGGCGGTGGAAGCCAAATCACTGAGTGCCTTTTAGACAGAGATCGATAGGTTCGTGATTAATATAGGGATCAGGGCTTATGGAGAGAAGGCACGGGAATGGGGATGAGTATAATATCAGCCATGATTGAATGGCGGAGCAGACTCGATAGGCCGAGTGGCCGAATTCTGCTCCTATGTCTTATGGTCCCTTGTTAGTTCCTCAACATACTGGACCATAAAGCCATCCCATATACACTCCAGAAATTCCTGCTCTGTCATCCTGTGACTAATTCGAGTCACCCAATCTACATGCAGATTAAAGTAAGCCATAATCATAGATGTTCCTCTATCATATGCATCTCTGATTTCCTATTCCCAACCACTGCAGTTTGGTAGTCTGAATATCATCCCTACAAATGTTTTTTGCCCCTTGATGTTTCTTAACTCCACCCAGACAGATTCCACATCGTCTGTGCTAATATCTTTCCTCTAATATTGTATCAATATCTTCTTTAATCGACAATGCAACTCCACGACCTGTTCCTTTCTGTCTGTACTTCCTAATGACTGATTTGACCTCAATGTTTAGTTCCCATCCTTGGTGACCTTGGAGCCATGTCTCTGTAATCCCAACTATGTCATATCCCTTTACATCTATCTGCTCAATTAATTAAATCCTTTTTCTCTAAATGCTCTAAGCGTTCAGGTACAAAGGGGGCGATTCTCCGAGCCCCGCGCCGGGCTGGAGAATCACCACAACCACGCCACGACGCGGTGCGCGATTCTCCGATGTGCGTAGAATCGGCGCATTTGCGTCGGTGTGTTTGATGGGGCGCCGGCCATGGGCCGCTGGAATTGGCAGGGCCGCTGATTCTCTGGCCCGGATGTGTTGAGTAGCCGCACGGATACGACAGAGTCCTGCCGGCGCCATTCACCCCTGGTCGCTGCCGGCGGAACTCTGCGCGAAGGGTCGGGGGAGGTGCGGCCTGTGGGGCGGGGAAAAGCGCTTCTTCACCGGGGGGGGGCCTCCGATGGGGTCTGGCCTGCAATTGGGCCCCTGTAGGACAGAATCGGTCGTCCCCGTGCCCATTTGCGCTGTCGTGAAACACGACGGCGTTCACGACGGCACGAACGCTTTGTCTCCATTGTGGTGAATCGCCCCAAAACCTTAAAGTTAGTCCTTTTCCTTTAATAAATTTAGTGTATCGAATTCATTTTTTGTTTCCAATTAAGGGGGCAATTTAGCGTGGCTAATCCACCTAGCCTGCACATCTTTGGCTTGTGGGGGCGAAACCCACGCAGACACGGGGAGAATGTACAAATTCCACGGACAGCGATCCAGAGCCGGCATCGAACCTGGGACCTCAGTTCTGTGAGGCAGCAGGGCTAACCCACTGCGCTACCGTGCTGCCCTAAAGTTACTCCTTTTAACATACCTTGTTCTGTCCCTATTATTTTTTACAGCATTATTATCTGATATAGCCCCTGGGTTTCTCTGCCGATCACTTTTCACAGATTTCATAGAATTTGAAGGGCAGAAGGAGGTCATGTGGCCCAACGAGTCTTCATTGGCCCTTGGAAAGTGCTTAAGCTCACCCCTCCACCCTATCCCTGTAACTGAGTAACCCCACCGAACCTTTTGGACACTAAGGGGCAATTTAGCATGGCCAATCCAGCTAACCTGTTCATCTTTGGACTGTGGGAGGAAACCGGAGCACCCGGAGGAAACCCACGCAGACTCGGGGAGAAAGTGCAAACTCCACACAGACAAAGGCTGGAATTGAACCTGGGACCCTGGAGCTGTGAGGCAGCAGTGCTAATCACTGTGCCACCGTGCTGCACCTCTTATTCTCCATTCTGTCTTTTTCTCTTGTTCTTGATTCCTCCTGCTCCGAATCCTTATAGATTCCCATTCCCCTGCCAGAAACCCTCCCCAACTGCTCCAGTCAGTACCCCCCCCCCCCCCAACCACAAGGGCCTCCCCGCCCACCACCACAAGGACATCAGTCCGCTCCTGCCCAGGTGTAACCTCTCCAGGTAGTACTGGTCCCACTTCCCCATTCCCCAAGAACCAGTCCCCATTCCCCAGGAATCTGAAACCCTCCCCCTCACACCATTTCTTCAGCCACATATTAATCCGATACATCCTACGATTTCTACTCTGGTTAGCACGTGGTACTGGTAGTAATCCTGAGATCACTACCTTTGAGGTCCGACCTCAACTTTCTTACTAACTCCCGATATTCTGTTTTCAGGACCTCGTCCTGATGTGCACCATGACCACTAGCTGGTAACACTGTCCTCCAGAATGTCCTGTAACTGCTTCAAGATATCCTTAACCCTTGCACATGGAGGCAACATAACATCCTGGAGTCTCATTTGCGGTTACAGAAACGCCTATCTATTCCCCTCACAATCAAATCCCCTCTACCTATTGTATTCCCACACTTTTTACACCTCCCCTCTGCAGCAGAACCTACCATGGTGCAACAAATTTGGTTGTTACTGCTTTCCCCTCAGAGGTCGTTCCCCTCAACAGAATCCAAAATGGTACATCTGTTTTGCAGGTGAATGGACACAGGAAATACCTGCACTGCCTGCCTAGCTCTCTTGCTCTGCCTGGTGGTCACCCATTCCCTTCCTGCCTGTGGAGTCCAATCCTGCAGTTCGGCCACATCTATATAAGTGCTATCCACAATACTCTGCACCTCACGGATACTCCACAGTATCCCCAGCTTAAAAACATGGCTTCCACAACATGTAGCTGGAGACACTTCCTCCACACATGCTGGCCCCGGGCACTGGAAATGTTCTCAGCTTCCCAAATAAGAAACGAGGAACAAACCAAGGCTTTGAGTTCTCCTGCCACGACTTACCCTTTTAAATTAAAGCTTTCGATGCTGGATATTAGAAGCAATTATCTATGACCCTCCTTTGCTTGTCTTCGTTGCTAACAATTATAGCCCTTCCAGATTATAAACCACAAAACCTCAAACAATAATTTATGAGCACAGTAAGAAGTCTTACAACACCAGGTTAAAGTCCAACAGGTTTGATTCAAACACGAGCTTTCGGAGCGCAGCTCCTTCCTCAGGTGAATGGCGAGGTATGTTCCAGAAACATTTATATAGACAAAGTCAGAGATGCTGGACAATGCTTGGAATGCAGGCATTTGCAGGTAATCAAATCATTACAGATCCAGGGAGAGGGATAATCACAGGTTAAAGAGGTGTGAATTGTCTCAAGCCAGAACAGTTGGTAGGATTTTGCAAGTCCAGGCCAGATGGTGGGGGGTGGATGTAATGTGACATGAATCCAAGATCCCTGTTGAGGCCGCACTCATGCGTGCGGAACTTAGCTATAAGTTTTTGCTCGGCAATTCTGCGTTGTCGCGTGTCCTGAAGACCGCCTTAGAGAACGCTTACCCGGAGATCAGAGGCTGAATGCCCTTGACTGCTGAAGTGTTCCCCGACTGGAAGGGAACATTCCTGCCTGGTGATTGTCGCACGATGCCCGTTCATTCGTTGTCGCAGTGTCTCCATGGTCTTGCCAATGTACCACGCTTCGGGACATCCTTTCCTGCAGCGTAAGAGGTAGACTACATTGGTCGAGTCGCACGAGTACGTGCCGCGTACCTGGTGGGTGGTGTTACCATGTGTAATGGTGGTATCCAAGTCGATGATATGCCAGATCATCGACTTGGATACCACCATTACACGTGGTAACACCACCCACCAGGTACGCGACACATACTCGTGCGACTCGACCAATGTAGCCCCCACAACCCAAAGTTAATTGTTAAGTAGTGGGGAAGATTGTGAAGTCTTTGCAACTTTCATAAATTATTATGTGGAGATGCCGGCGTTGGACTGGGGTGAGCACAGAGACTTCTTACAACACCAGGTTAAAGTCCAACAGGTTTGATTCAAACACGAGCTTTCGGAGCGCAGCTCCTTCCTCAGGTGAATCCTGAGCTGCGCTCCGAAAGCTCGTGTTTGAATCAAACCTGTTGGACTTTAACCTGGTGTTGTAAGAAGTCTCTGTGCTCACCCCAGTCCAACGCTGGCATCTCCACATAATAATTTATGAAAGTTGCAAAGACTTCACAATCTTCCCCACCACTTAACAATTAACTCTCTCCCTTGTAGCCTCGTCTTCAACAGGGCACTACCATTCTTTGAAGATTTAAAAGTAACAAAGCAAGGGAGGAAAACTCTGCACCAAATCTCCACTCTGCTTCAAATTCCCGAGATTAAACTCACTCTACATGTGGCCTCTCTCCCACTGCTCTCGCGCAGTTCACAAAATCTCTGTCAAACGTTTGCCAGGGGAACTGAGACAGCAGCTGCAATAAGTGAGGTTTTATTCAGATGGGACGATGACAAGTTTAAATCCCCACCTGATCTGCTGCTCAAAGTCACCTCCGTTTCCCCGGTCTGTTTCCCAAACTTCAGGAAACTCCTGTTACTGCAGAAATATTTGGATTGTCTGTGAGAGACGTCAATCAGAGAGCCCACCCACTCTGCCCATTCTCTCCTCTTCCTCTACCACAGCTGCTTCACTTCCTGTAGGGACTCCAAACCAAGTCAGGAGATGGTGAGTGAAGGAGCAGAATTTACAATCATTACATTGCACAATATCCACACTAATGTTCAGGGCAGTCTGACTATCCTGTGGGCAATCAGGTGTGGAAATGCCCCTTATGCTGTGTGAGAAGATCCAGCTCACAGACCTGTTTACTCGGTGCTTTGTGCTGAGCTGTTTGATTGGCTGTGTGTTGGATATTGAGGGTGTTTATTGGAAGCATTTCCCATCTGATTTACAGACTGAGTTTTGTTGATGGGTCATTACTGACTCTGAGAAGGTGAGGTGTGATTATCTGGAAAGGGCAGAGGCACATTTATTGAAACGTCTATTAATGTCTTCTTTGAATATTTTACCTGAAGGCCCCGGCCTTTCCCAGAAGCCTGGGCTTGGATTTGATAGTTTTGCCCAGTGCTGTGTGTGAGAGCTGAATTTGGGATGTGCAGTCTGAGTGAGTGCAGTGTATCTAATTCCAAGGATAAACCCAAACCCTTCAGTGAGCTCCACTGAAGCAATATTTTCCTTTGCTTCAGTTTTTCTTCAAATAATTTGGGGAAACAAGTGGAGAAATTGCAAAATTTCAATTGAATTAATATTTCTGTTGAGTATTTGTATATCAAACAAATACTCAGCAGGTAAAACTGGCCTTTGCCAACACAACTAGGGTTTCATAGTGAATTGATGGCCCGTTTTACACTCTGCCCAACTGTCTTTTCCAATGCCCTCACAGTGCCCTGTGGATGGGGTCTGGGCGGAGGAAAGAAAGTAGCCGCGCTGTTTGCTCCTGGTCACTGTCCAGTGCTGCTGCTGAAAAAAAAGGGGTTCCGACAGTCAAGTGAGGACAAAGAAAGGACTTGTATCTGATCTCCCACACAGCCACTGTGGAAAAGTCTCTAACTGAGGAGTCAGCCCCTTCAGCAAAGGAGAAGAGGGACTTGGAAGAAATTATGTTTTCTTTTCCTCTTTTTCAGAAGGATTGCACCACACTACACAGAGAGGATAGACACCGCAGATAAATCCTGACCATCAACCAAGGAACAACTGCAAAACTCTGAGAAGGCATCCAGTCCCTTCATAGCTTTGCTCAACTCAGAGAACATTGGGCGGTGAAACCATCATCTGGAAATCCGTCAGATCAGAGGAGCTTTGACATAGAAGAATTCTTGAAACTGTTCAGTTGTGTGGAACCTTCCATCAGAACCAACCTTTCAGCTATGGCAATTGGTCACGGTAAGGCTGTGAAGAATTGTGAGTGGGCGCCAAGTGAAGTGAGAGCTTCAATCATTCATCAAACCTCATGAACCACTGAAGCATTCTTACATGAGAGGCTGTTCAAGTGTGAGGTGTGTGTCGGAGACTCCACAGGTTCATAAGACCATCGAAGGTGCATTTGTTCCAACTTTACAACAAAGGCAGCCACATGGAAGGGAAACAATTCAGATGCAATGCTTGTGACAAAAGCTTTGTGAATTCTACAAGGCTCCTGAGGCACCAGATGATTCACACGGGGGAGAAACCATTCAAGTGTGATGTTTGTGACAAGTCTTTCTCACAATCATCAACCCTCCTTCAACACCAACGTGTTCACACCGGAGAGAAACCCTTCACGTGTGACGTGTGTGACAGATCATTCACACGGTCATCAAGCCTCATTGAACACAAAAATCTTCACACAGGAGAGAAACCCTTCAGTTGCAAAATGTGTGACAAATCATTCTCGGAGTCGTCGACCCTACGTAAACACCAGCATATTCACACAAGGGAGACACCCTTCAATTGCGAGGTGTGTGACAAATCATTCTCACTGTCGACAAGCCTCCGTAAACACAAACGTCTTCATGCAGGGGATAAACCCTTCACATGCAAAATGTGTGACAAATCATTCTCACAGTTCTCCAACCTTCACAGACACCGACGTGTTCACACAGGGGAGAAACCATTCGCATGTGAGGTGTGTGACAAATCATTTTCGCAGTCATCAACCCTCCGTAACCACCTACGCGTTCACACGGGGGAGAAACCATTCACATGCGAGCTGTGTGACAAATCATTCTCGCAGTTATCGACCTTCCGGAAACACCGTCACACTCACATAGGGGAGAAACACCTCACATGCAAGGTATGTGACAAATTATTCTTGAACTCATTGGATTCTTGTGTACACTGAGATATTCACATGTATGATACGTGACAAATCTTTCCCTGAGTCATCTTCCTTCTGCGCACAGCTCAATTCACACAGGAGACAAACCATTCATATGTGACATGTGCGACAAATCATTCTCATGGTCATCAGACCTGCACAGACACCAGCACATCCACACAGTGGCTCACCTACTCCCCTTACACTGAGAGTTGTCTGTGTTAATTACTCTCCAGTGCTCACACAGGGGAGCTGCCCATCCAAAGCACTGTCTGTCTCAGCAGGTCTAACTCCAACCTTTCCCACTATCATTCCAATCGTTTCAAGAAAATCAATTTAACCGTTGACCAAATCGCCAAACATCACCCAAAGAAGACATCAATCTGTATAGAAGTTGCTGCTTACATAGAACAAAGAACATAGAGAAATACAGCACAGAACAACCCTTCGGCCCACGATGTTGTGCTGAACTTTTGTCCTAGTTTAATCATAGTGTCCAAAATTCTATGATAATCTAAGGGCAATTTATCATGGCCAACCCACCCAACCTGAACATCTTTGGACTGTGGGAGGAAACCGGAGTACCCGGACGAAACCCACGCACACATGGGGAGAATGTGCAGACTCCACACAGACAGTGACCCAAGCCGGAATCGAACCTGGGACCCTGGAGCTGTGAAGCAATTGTGCTTTTACAATGCTACCGTGCTGCCCTTAAGAACAAATTAATCTACACTCCATTATTCTACCATAATCCATGTACCTATCCAATAGCGACTTGAAGGTCCCTAATGTTTCCAACTCAACTACTTCCACAGGCAGTGCATTCCATGCCCCCACTACTCGCTGGGTAAAGAACCTACCTCTGACATCCCCCCTATATCTTCCTCCATTCACCTTAAATTTATGTCCCCTTGTAATGGTTTGTTCCACCCGGGGAAAAAGTCCCTGACTGTCTACTCTATCTATTCCCCTGATCATTTTATAAACCGCGATCAAGTCGGCCCTCATCCTTCTCCGTTCTAATGAGAAAAGACCTAGCACCCTCAACCTTTCCTCGTAAGACCTACTCTCCATTCCAGGCAACATCCTGGTAAATCTCCTTTGCACCTTTTCCAAAGCTTCCACATCCTTCCTAAAATGAGGTGACCAGAACTGCACACAGTACTCGAAATGAGGCCCTACCAAGGTTTTGTACAGCTGCATCATCACCTCACGGCTCTTAAACTCAATCCCTCTGCTAATGAATGCTAGCACACCATAGGCCTTCTTCACAGATCTATCCACTTGAGTGGCAACTTTCAAAGATCTATGAACATAGACCCCAAGATCTCTCTGCTCCTGTACATTGCCAAGAACCCTACCGTTAACCCTGTATTCCGGATTCATATTTGTCCTTCCAAAATGGACAACCTCACACTTTTCAGTGTTAAACTCCATTTGCCACTTCTCAGCCATAGCTCTGCATCCTATCTATGTCTCTTTGCAACCGACAACATCCCTCCTCACTATCCACAACTCCACCAATCTTTGTATCATCTGCAAATTTACTGATCAACCCTTCAACTCCCTCATCCAAGTCATTAAGTAAAATCACAAACAGCAGAGGACTCAGAACTGATCCCTGCGGTACACCACTGGTAACTGGGCTCCAGGCTGAATATTTGCCATCCACCACCACTCTTTGACTTCTATTGGTTAGCCAGTTCGTTATCCAACTGGCCAAATTTCCCACTATCCCATGCCTCCTTACTTTCTGCATAAGCCTACCAAGGGGAACCTTATCAAATTGCTTACTAAAATTCATGTACACTACATCCACTGCTTTACCTTCATCCACATGCTTGGTCACCTCCTCAAAGAAGTCAATAAGACTTGTAAGGCAAGACCTACACCTCACAAATCCGTGCTATCCCTAATCAAGCAGTGTCTTTCCAGATGCTCAGAAATCCTATCCCTCAGTACCCTTTCCATTACTTTGCCTGCCACCCAAGTGAGACTAACGGGCCTGTAATTCCCAGGGTTATCCCTATTCCCTTTTTTGAACAGGGGCACGACATTTGCCACTCTCCAATCCCCTGGTACCACCCCTGTTGACAGTGAGGACGAAAAGATCATTGCCAACGGCTCTGCAATTTCATTTCCTGCTTCCCATAGAATCCTTGGGTATATCCCGTCAGGCCTGGGGTACTTGTCTATCCTCAAGTTTTTCAAAACACCCAACACATCTTCCTTCCTAACAAGTATCTCCTCGAGCTTACCAGTCTGTTTCACACTGTCCTCTCCAACAATATGGCCCCTCTCGTTTGTGAGTACTGAAAAAAAGTACTCGTACAAGACCTCTCCTATCTCTTCAGACTCGATACACAATCTCCCGCCACTGTCCTTGATCGGACCTACCCTCGCTCTAGTCATTCTCATATTTCTCACATATGTGTAAAAGGCCTTGGTGTTTTCCTTGATCCTACCCACGAAAGATTTTTCATGCCCTCTCTTAGCTCTCCTAATCCCTTTCTTCAGTTCCCTCCTGGCTATCTTGTATCCGTCCAGCACCCTGTCTGAACCTTGTTTCCTCAGCCTTACAGAAGTCTTCTTCTTCCTCTTACGAAGACATTCAACCTCTCTTGTCAACCATAGTTCCCTCACTTGACCATCTCTTCACTGCGTGACAGGGACATACATATCAAAGACCCTAGTACCTGTTCCTTGAACAAGTTCCACATTTCATTTGTGTCCTTTCCTGACAGTCTATGTTCCCAACTTATGCACTTCAATTCTTGTCTGACAGTATTGTACTTACCCTTCCACCAATTGTAAACCTTACCATGTTGCACGCACCTATCCCTCTCCATTACTAAAGTGAAAGTCACAGAATTGTGGTCACTACCTCCAAAATGCTCCCCCACTAACAAATCTATCACCTGCCCTGGTTCATTACCAAGTACCAAATGCAATTTGGCCTCCCTTCTGGTCAGAAAACCTACATACTGTTTCAGAAAAGCTTCCTGGACACACTGCACAAACACCACCCCATCCAAACTATTTGATCTAAAGAGTTTCCACTCAATATTTGGGAAGTTGAAGTCACCCATGACTACTACCCTGTGACTTCTGCACCTTTCCAAAATCTGTTTCTCAATCTGTTCCTCCACATCTCTGCTGCTATTGGGGGTCTGATAGAAAATTCCCAACAAGGTGGCTGCTCATTTCCTATGTCTGACTTCACCCATACTACCTCAGTAGGCAGATCCTCCTTGAACTGCTTTTCTGCAGCTGTTATACTATCTCTAATACAATACCACCATCCCCCCTCTCCACCTCTTTTACCATCCTTACTAATCTTGTTGACACATCTATAACCAGGGACCTCCAACAACCATTTCTGCCCCTCTTCTATCCAAGTTTCCGTGATGGCCACCACATTGTAGTCCCAAGTACCGATCCGTGCCATAAGTTCACCCACCTTATTCCTGATTCTTCTTGCGTTGAAGTATACACACTTCAACCCATCTCCTTGCCTGCAAGTACTCTGCTGGACTACAAATCCGGTTCCCATTCCCCTGCCAAATTAGTTTAAACCCTCCCGAAGAGTACTAGAAAACTTCCCTCCCAGGATATTGGTGCCCCTCTGCTTCAGGTGCAACCCGTCCTGCTTGTGCAGGTCCCACCTTCGCTCCAATTATCCAAATATCTGAAGCCCTCCCTCCTACATCATTCCTGCAGCCACGTGTTCAACTGCACTCTCTCCCTATTCCTAGCCTCGCTATCACGTGGCACCGGCAACAAACCAGAGATGACAACTCTGTCTGTCCTGGCCTTTAACCTCCAGCCTAACTCCCTAAACTTGTTTATTACCTCCACACCTCTTTTCCTACCTACGTCGTTGGTACCAATCAATGTGCACGACTTCTGGTACCAATTAATGTGCACGACTTCTGGCTGCTCACCCTCCCCCTTCAGGATCCTGAAGACACGATCCGAGACATCCCTGGTCCTGGCACCGGGAAGGCAACATACCTTCCGGGAGTCTCGCTCGCGACCACAGAATCTCCTATCTATTCCCCTAACCATTGAGTCTCCTGTCACTATTGCTTTTCTATTCTCCCCCCTTCCCTTCTGAGCCCCAGAGCCAGACTCAGTGCCAGAGACCTGGCTGCTAGGGCCTCTCCCCCCCCCCCCCCCCCCCCCCCAACAGCTTATGCACAAGTTTCCCCACATTGGGCAAAAGGGAAATTTCTGAATATTAAATATATTTACATGTTCATTTTTGAGACTTTAAATTGTAGTATTTGAGTTGAAAATACAAAAAAATCACATTATGTGTCTTTACTAATTTTCTGAGGGGTTTTAAATGCAGTTAACTTGTAGATGCCTCTGACTTTGTCATAAGATTGATGTCTAATCAGAAGACAAGGTGCAGGCTGAAAAATGTCTCCAACGCTTGGAAAATGTGTCACATGACACAGCAGTCTGGACCATGATTCATTTTAAATCTTCATTTCTTCCTTTAGGTAAAGCTGACCCATAACACCCAGGAGCACCCGTTGACTGGAGGGCGGGTTCCATACATCAAGGAGCTGTCGGAACAGGAGGAGTTCACGAGGAAGCTGTTTGGCCTCTCCAAACCCTGGATAACCAATGGTGGATCAGATATGGGGATGAGGGAAGGTGATGCCAGCAGCTGAGTGTTTAAACCATCAAGAGGAGAGTTAATTTATGTGACAAAAAATAATAATTGTGATTTTCTTCCTCTGACAGATACACAGGTATCACTGGACACATCAGATGGTGATGGAGGAGAGTTGGCAGCAGTGTCCGAGATTCCTGAAAGGGCTGATGAGGACGGGACAGAGGTGAATACCTCACAGCAATGTGGCATGGCAGCTGCAGTGGAGGAGGGAGAGAAGTGTCAAGAGAGTAAGATGTCTGATTTGGAGGGTAGTGTTAGTGATTTCAAGTTAAACATTGTGGCTTGTACAAAGGAGGAAGCCTGTGATGCTCTGGCTGCTGTGGTGGAGGGAGAGGAACCTGCAGCTTTGGGAGCAGAAGCTCAGCCATATCCACGAGCATGCGGACAACATCAGGCCGGTGCTGCTGGTGAAGAAAATGAAGATGATCTGAAACCTCTTGTACACTTACATCAGGAACAGGTTGAAAGTACGTTGAGTTATCAGGCCACGTCTAAATTGCCTTGGCAAACTTTGACTGAATTTAAGACGGACATCAGCCAGAATCTACAAAGAGACAATGACATTCTTCAGCAGGATCTGCAAAGAAACAGTGAGATTCTTCAGCAGCAAAATGAGGTTCTCAGACAGCAGAATGAGATTCAAAACCAGCATCTAAAAAGAAACAATGAGATTCTTCAGCAGCAGAATGAAGCTCTTTGTCAGCTTCTGCAAAGAAGCAATGAAACTTTGAATGAAATGAGACAGATTCTTTCACAGATTGTAACACCTGCACCTTCTGACCAACAGCAATAGGGGCTTGTTCAGCACAGTGGGCTAAACAACTGGCTTGTAATGCAGAATAAGGCCAGCAGCCGTTGGTTCAATTACCGTACCGGCCTCCCCAAACAGGAGCCGGAATGTGGCAACTGGGGGCTTTTCACAGTAACTTAATTGAAGCCTTCTTGTGACAATAAGTGATTTTTAAAAAAATTTAGATTACCCAATTATTTTTTCCAATTAAGGGGCAATTTAGCGTGGCCAATCCACCTACTCTGCACATTTTTGGGTTGTGGGGGTTAAACCCACGCAGACACGGGGAGAATGTGCAAACTCCACACGGACAGTGACCCAGAGCCGGGATCGAACCTGGGACCTCAGCGCCGTGAGGCAGCTGTGCTAACCACTAGGCCACCGTGCTGCCCTTAAGTGATTATTATAACCCAGTGCAGAGACATTTGATGCTGGACATACCAGGAAAAGTAATGGAGAGGTCACATTGCAGGAACTGGGGAGACACAGTAGGTATTAGGGTCTCTCCCACTAACACTGCCTCTTCGAGCCCCTTATCTCCCAATCCTGAGGAATGTCTGTCACAATTTTTTCCATGACAGAAATGACTCGTGTACAATGGTGGATGAAGCATGAATTCTGTCCCCCAATTATAGCATCTCCCATTTTTGTGGGCCAGGTTGCGATTTCCATGTTTCACAGAAGCAGCTGCCAATGAAATCAGCAGCTGCCTCCGCACGTGTGGATTTGAGTGAGAGATGTTTGAAACTCGACCCAGTAGGTGCAGGTCTGAACTCTGTAGATTTGTTTGGAGATAAGCTGCCTGATGACATTACTGAAAGGCACATTCAGGCACCTGTTTGGGGAGGCCAGTATGGGAAGTGAACCCGCACTGCTTCCTTGTTCTGCATGACAAGTCAGCTGTTTAGTCCATTGTGCTAAACACCTCCTCCCTTAAACTTTGAAGAAACTGGAGTATTAAAATTATAGCCTTTCACTCTCTGTTGATATAAGCCTCATGGATTCGCTGTATTAATGTTGGATGACACATTTCACAGCCATCCATTAGCACATGATGTGGAGATGCTGGTGTTGGACTGGGATAAGCACAGTAAGAAGTCTTACTTATGAATGAATGACTCCTGAGGAAGGAGCTGTGCTCCAAAAGCTAATGATTCAAAAAAAACCTGTTGGACTTTAACCTGGTGTTGCAAGACTTCTTACTATCCATTATCACAGCAGGGTGCCTGCCATATCATTTTGATTGACAAACCGAAGTGGTTATGGACACTTGATGTGGGACTATGAATTTCAATGCTTTTTTAGACAGAAATAAGCAATTGAATGATATGAATAAGGAATGTAAATGTCTCCAATGTTAGTATGACAATCATGATGATTATATTGTGTATCTAAGCTGCTGATATCTACCAGAGGCCAAATTTCCATTATTTCATAGTTTGTGCAGGGCAGCACTGGGGCTCAGTGGTTAGAAATGCTGCTTTACGGCACCGATATCGCAGGTTCGATCCCGGCTCTGGTTAAATAAATGAATGGCTGAAAAAACTGAAATCTGCGACAGACACTTGCAACGTAATTTTATTTAACCTCAACGTGGGTCCAGAGGTTTGCGGATTCTAGATACTGGTGTATTGTGGCCATGGGTGGGGGGCATGTGCGAGATTGAATTGGCATTATGTTGGCCATAAACACCTGTTAACATTGTTGAAACCTCGGTGCCCTTATCTGATGGGTGTGGGGGTGGGCCGATCAGTGCTGGTCGGGGGGGGAGTGGGGGTTGGGGACCAGTGCAGGCCCCATAGGTAGACCGTCCTCCACGCCCTCCCTTCCCCCACCCCAGGGGTTCAACGGGACAAGGTGATGGACTGGCCAGCTTGCATGCATTGATCACCCAGGTGGAAGGTGCTGCTGTGGGCAGGAGTCAGACATTGCCGTATGATGCGGAGCACCAGAGCTCATCATAGAGCTGGTTGTCATCATTCTTCATCCCATGGACCAGACCCGCTGTCACTATCAACCCAGGGCCCCCAGCTCATAGCGCTGCAGGTATGTGTCATGGAGGAGGTGTGATGCGGGCAGTTAGGGGGGGATCTGGGATGATGGTGTCCGTGCCCCTGGCCAGCAACCCCCTCCTAGCCGGGAACCGTGTTGTGATGAGGGCTGGTCCTGGCAATAGCGTAGTGCGGCCTCCTGTGTCTGCCTCGGCCCCATTTCCTGCTCATCGACCCCCTCCCCTGAATCCTTCTCATGGGACGAGGCCTGTCTTTCACGTCCTCCAGCACATCGCCCCTCTGCTGTGCTATAATGTGGAGGATGCAGCAGGCCATCACTCCGCGGGTGACCCTCTCAGCGTCGTACTGGAGGGTCCCTCCTGAGCTGTCCAGGCACCTGTAGCGTATCTTGAGGATGCAGAAGCACTGCTCGACCACACCCTTGGTCGCTGTAAGGGCGTCATTGTATCGGGTCACTGTGCCGGTCTGTGGCCTCCGGATAGGTGCCATCAGTCATGACCGCATCGGGTTACCCCTGTCGCCCAGCAGCCAGCCTCGCAGCAGGGGGTGGGGTAGGTGCCCCTCAACCATTTCAGGGATCACTGAGTGTAACAACATGAATGAGTCGTGCACGCTGCCCTGGTATCGGGCGCAGACATGTGTGATGCAAATTTGTTGATCGCAGACCAGCTGTTTGTTCATGGAGTGGAACCTCTTTTTGTTTCTGTTGGTGTATCGCGGCCTGTTATCCATCGGTGCCCGTAGGGCGACATTCATCCCGCCGATCACCCCCTGGACCTGGGGCATCGCCGTGACGGCAGCGAACCCCGCTGCCCGGGCATCCTGGTGGGCTCGGTCCACATGTAACTATATGTTCTGGTTCACGTACAGCCATAACAACGAGGTGCTACAACCACCTCTGTTTCTTTCCCCTCCGCCGGTACGATAACCACGTTCAGTACCCTCCTAATGTTCGAAAAGTGCTGCCTCCCTCTCACAAACCCCGTCTGATCTTCACCTATCACCTTCGGGAACTCCTGTGGCCTACCTGCCAGTACCTTCGCCAATATCTCTGCGTCCACGTTTAAAAGTGATATGGACCGATACGACCCACACTTCATCAGATTCTTATCTTTTTAAGTCACAGGGAAATCGATGCCTGCCCCAAAGGTTGTGGTAACACCCCCTTCCCTATCGCCTCCTCAAACATCCCCACCATTAGCGGTACCAGCTTATTTTTGAATTTTTTATGATATTCCACTGGAAACCCATCCGGCCCTGCACCCTCCCAATCGCATCCTTTATCTCCTTCTCCACTATCGGCCCCTCTAATGTAGCCCTGTCACCTTCCCCTAACCTTCCCTGTCCTGTCCCGCACCTGGAAAATTTCCCTTGCCGCATCCTCCCTCCGGAGCTGAGCCGTCAACATAGGCCTGCCTTCTCTCTATGCTCATAAACTGCACCCCTTGCTCGCCTCAATTAGCGTACTGCCTTCCTGGTAGTCGGTCAAAGCTCGTCTGGAGTTCCTTCCTCTTTTCTAACTGCGCTGGATCCCTATCTTCTGCCTGTCGACCTTCAGCATCTCATCTATTACCCTCTGATGCTCCAACCTCTCCTCTTTGTCTAGCCTAGCCTTGAATGAGATCACCTCACCACCGCCTTTGACAGCCCACCCATGACGTTAAAACCTACATTTTCCTCGATTACTTTTTCAATTTTGTCACAGAACCCTCGGTCCCCCAACAGTCCCGCATCTAACTTCCACCATGGTCTCTGCACCATCCCCTTCTCCAGTACCATATCCACCCAATACGAAGCATGATCTGGTATTGCAATTGTCGAGTACTCCGACCCTTTAAGGGTAATAGCGCCTACCCACCATGAAAAAGTAAATCCACGAGTACACGTTATGGACCGCTGAGAAAACGAGTACTCCCGCTCCATCGGGTGCAGAAACCTCCAAGGGTCCACCCCTCCCAATTCCACCATTAGCCCAGCCAGCGCCTTCGCTCCCCCCCCCCCCCCCCCCCTGATGGCACCAGTCAGCGGGGCCGACCTGTCCAATTTTGGCTCCAGCACCAAGTTCAAGTCTTTCTCCCCGCCACCACTATTAGTTTGTGTCCACGTCAGGGATGGCCCCACACACCTTCACGAATCCCACATCATCCGAATTGGGGCCATATACACTTACCAGTGCCACTAACCTCCCCTCCAGTGCCCCTGTCACAATCACATACCTACCCCACTGATCTGCAACCACTTTCTCCATCTGTAACCGTACCCTTTTGCTGACCATTTCCGCTACCCCTTGAGCTCTTCCGTTAAATCCAGAACCTGACTAACCCAGCCATTCTTAAGTCTCACTTGGTCTTTCACCCTAAGGTGAGTCTCCTGCAACATTGCTACATCGGCCTTCAAACTTTTAAGATGCGCAAGCACCCTTGACCTCTTGACTGGGCCTCTTAACCCCCTCACGTTCCACGTGACTATCCTAACTGGGGGTCTCTCACACCCAAACAAAGAAAACTACAGCACAGGAACAGGCCGTTTGGTCCTCCAAGCTCCGACCATGCTGCCCGTCTAAACTAAAATCTTCTACACTTCCGGGGTCTGTATCCCTCTATTCCCATCCTATTCATGTATTTGTCAAGATGCCCCTTAAACGTCACTATCGCCCCTGCTTCCACCACCACCTCCGGCACGAGTTCCAGGCACCCACTACCCTCTGCGTAAAAAAACTTGCCTCGTACATCTCCTCTAAACCTTGCTCCTCGCACCTTAAACCTATAATTGACCCCTCTACCCTGGGAAAAAGCCTCTGACTATCCATTCTATCTATGTGCTCATAATTTTGTAGACCTCTATCAGGTCGCCCCTCAACCTACGTCATTCCAGTGAGAACAAACCGAGTTTATGCAACCTCTCATAGCTAATGCCTTCCTTACCAGGCAACATCCTGGTAAATCTCTTCTGCACCCTCTCTAAAGCCTCCACATCCTTCTGGTAGTGTGGCGACCAGAATTGAAAACTATACTCCAAGTGTGGCCTAACTTAGGTTCTATACAACTGCAACATGACTTGCCAACTTTTATACTCAATGCCCCGGCCAATGAAGGCAAGCATGCCGTGTGCCTTCTTGACTACCTTCTCCACCTGTGTTGCCCCTTTCAGTGACCTGTGGACCTGTACACCTAGATATCCCTGACAGTCAATACTCTTGAGGGTTCTATCATTCACTGCATATTCCCTACCTGCATTTGGCCTTCCAAAATGCATTACCTCACATTTGTCCGGAGTAAACTCCGTCTGCCATTTCTCCGCCCAAGTCTCCAAACGATTTAAATCCTGCTGTATCCTCTGACAGTCCTCATCGCTATCTGCAATTCCACCAACCTTTTTGTCATCTGCAAACTTACTAATCAGACCAGCTGCATTTCCTTCCAAATCATTTACATATGCTACGAACAGCAAAGGTCCCAGCACTGATGCCTGCGGAACACCACTAGTCACAGCCCTCCAATCAGCCTTCCATTGCTACTCTCTATGACCTAGCCAGTTCTGTAACCATCTTGCCAGCTGACCCCTGATCCCGTGTGACTTCATCTTTTGTACCAGGTTGCCAGGAGGGAGCTTGTCAAAGCCTTACTGAAATCCATATCGACAACATCTACTGCCCTACCTGCATCAATCATCTTTGTGACCTCGAAAAACTCTTATCAAGTTCGTGTGACGCAACCTCCCCTTCACAAAACTGTGCTGCCTCTCGCTAATACGTCCATTTGCTTCAAAATGGGAGCAGAACCTGTCGCGATGAATTCTCTCCAGTAATTTCCCTACCACTGATGTACGGCTCACCGGCCTGTAGTTCCCTGGATTATCCTGGCTACCCTTCTTAAACAAAGGAACAACATTGGCTATTCTCCAGTCCTCCGGGACATCACCTGAAGACAGAGAGGATCCAAAGATTTCTGTCAAGGCCTCAGCAATTTCCTTTCTAGCCTCCTTCAGTATTCTGGGGTAGATCTCATCAGGCCCTGGGAACTTATCTACCTTAATATTTTTCAAGACGCCCAACACCTCGTCTTTTTGGTTCTCAATGGAGGCGGCTGAGACGTTCATGAAGGCATTAGGCTTGGGACAGAAGTGAGGAGTGGAGCTGGAAGAGAGATTGTGGACTGTGATTGGGGAACTGGAAATGTATAAATGGTGATTGCCATGTTTACTCCTTTTTTTTATTGCAACGGTTATATATTTATTGAATTGCATGGGTTAGATTGATTTTCTTTTTCTTCTGGGACTGGGTGGGAGGAGACAGTGTGCCTTTTTGGGGGAAAGAGGACTACGCGCGCTAGCTATTTAAAGTCGGCTGGAGAACGAGGTGAGGTGAGAAGAGGGCTGCGGACATTTGAGCCTGGTTAGCAGGTTTTGATGGGCCTACGAGACAAGCAAGTGGGTGGGGTGGGGGCGGGGGGGGGACAGGATCGACACTGGGTGAGATTTATTCGAGGGGAAGTGAGGGGGGATTCTGGGAGGGGGGAGGGGGTTTGATGTTAATAATGGAAAAGGATGGGTCAGGCTCATGGGGCAGGGCCCAGTGGTATGATGATGGTGGATAAGAGGTAAGGAAGTTAGCCAGGAAAAGGGTGGGCCCACTGAAGGACAGGCGAGGGAATCTATGTGTGGAGCCAGAGGAAACGGACGAGGTACTTTGCATCAGTATTCACCAAAGAGAAGGAATTGGTGGAAGTTGTGTGTGGAGACGGGTGTGTAGATAGTCTGGGTCACATTGAGACCGTTTCAAAATAAAAAGCTTTGGCGTACGTCACCCTCGACTTTGCCGGGTATACCAAACCAGATCGTAGTCCCTTGTTGCACAGTGCCACCTTTACTCAGCTGAACATCGCTCGTCTCTTTGCCAACTCCACCATCAAGTCCTGGTAAATCCAAACTCGAGCACCATCCCACTGCACCTCTCGCCCAGTTTAAAACCTTCTCCGTCATGTGGTATTTATGGAATTAGATAATTACTGCTCTCGGCGGCTTGTTTACTTCGGGTTTCGGCTTTAACGACCGATGAGCTTGGCCCAGTTCATACCGGTAGGGGTCTTCACCCTCCCCCATCAACTCCGTCAGCCTCTAATCAACGTACTCAGTTGGCCTTGAGCCCTCTGCCCCTTCAGGTAAGCCCACAATTCTCAGATTTTGCCACCTCGAGCAGATCTCCGAGTCCTCGAACTTTGCTCGGTGTCCTTTGTTGACCTCCACCACCCTTTGTAGTTCGTCTCCCATCGAGGTGAGCTGATCGGTGTGCTGCGACATGGCCTCCTCCACTTCCTTCATCTTTTCACCCTGTTCTCTCACCTCGGGTGATGTCTTTGCCACATCTACCCTCACGCAATTTCCTCCTCCAGCAATGATCTCACTGCGACCGCCATCTCCTTCCTGAATACCTTCATATGCCTCGCAAACTGCTTCTCCAGCTCCACAGCCATCATCTCGGTCATCCTTTCCACTGTTAAGTAGTGCGGCCCCACCACGGGGTCCAGCATCCGCCATCTTGTCAACGCATTTACTGATCCTCTCCTTTGGCGGAGAGCCCGCGTTTCCTCCCTTCTTCACAGCTGTTTTTGGTATCCCAAAACCACTTAATGTTTTCTCCTTCTTTCTTGCATCTTGAGATAAATAATAAAGTAAATAAAAAAATGAAAAATTAAATTTTTTTTAAAAATTTTATAATTAAAAATAATTTTTTTTAAGAATACATTTTTTTTTTCAAAACTCAAAGTTCAAAAGATCTCTTCTCCTGGGACCAGACTTCAAACACCCTAAACTTCATTTTCAGCGGGGGGGGGGGGGGGGGGGGGGTCATCCGATGTGCGTTGCCCCCCCCTCCCCCCTGTACGTCTGTGCTGGTGCTGGATTCAGGCCTCGCCTCAGGCCATGCTCCTCCCCCGCCGCTTGCTTCGGGCTCGATGCCTCTGCTCCCCAAGTCACGGGAGTCCACACCGAATCCAAACCTGCCCGACCCGGCGCCCGTCCCTCATGCCCCAACGGCCGAAGAAATCGCAACCGGAAAAACCATGAGTAAACCCCTGGAAAATGCCGAATTGCCGCCGACCGGTGGGAGCCCCTCTCCAGCCTGACAGCTCTGCTCGCATGCGCCACCGGAAGGCCCACATTCTAACCTCTTAATGTGCCACTATCAGGACGTTTCCTCATATTAATCACCCTCATTTGCATTTATCTTTCTGTCCTCATCTTTGTCAATTTTCACCTATTGCTGCTCCTATCCAGCCCCACCACTCCATGACTCCCACAACAGTATAAATCTGATCCTATTTCCAGATCTCCCTAGCATGAACAGTCGTCCAGACTCAAAATGGTTGCTCCCTTTTGTCTCCACAGATGCTGTGAGACCTGCTGTGATTATCCAGGATATTTTGTTTTTGTTTTGCTTTAGATTCCAGCCAGAGTTCACAGTCTGAATTTGTTGAGAAGAAGGAGAATTTTCAGTCAGCTTTAAACAAAGGTTCTACTTGTAACTACTTGCAGCTGGAGCTTGTTATAGAACAGTACAGCACAGAACAGGCCCTTCGGCCCTCGATGTTGTGCCGAGCATTGTCCGAAACCAAGATCAAACTATCCCACTCCCTGTCATTCTGGTGTCCTCCATGTGCCTATCCAATAACCGCTTGAAAGTTCCTGAAGTGTCCAACTCCACTATCACAGTAGGTAGTCCATTCCACACCCTAACCACTCTCTGAGTAAAGAACCTCCCTCGGATATCCCTCCTGTATCTCCCACCCTGAAGCTTATAGTTATGCCCACTTGTAACAGCTACATCCACCCGAGGAAATTGTCTCTGAATGTCCACTCCATCTATCACCCTCATCATCTTATAAACCTCTATTAAGTCGCCTCTCATTCTCTTCCGCTCCAAAGAGAAAAGTCCTAGCTCCCTCAAACTTTCCTCATAAGACCTATCCTGCAAACCAGGATACGCAGTATCCTGGTAAATCTCCTTTGCACCCTTTCCAATGCTTCCACATCCTTCCTATAATGAGGTGACCAGAACTGCACACAATACTCCAAATGTGGTCTCACCAAGGTCATGTACAGTTGCAGCATAACCCCACGGCTCTTAAACTCAAGCCCCCTGTTAATAAACACAAACACACTATAAGCCTTCTTCACTGCTCTATATACTTGATTGGCAACCTTCAGAGATCTGTGGACATGAACCCCAAGATCTCTCTGTTCCTCAGAATTCTGCCGTTGACACTGTAATCCGCATTCAAATTTTTACTACCAAAATGAATCACCTCGCACTTATCAGGGATAAATTCCATCTGCCATTTTTCGGCCCAGCTCTGCATCCTATCAATGTCTCTTTGAAGGCTACAACAGCCCTCCACCTCATCCACTACTCCACCAATCTTGGTGACATCAGCAAATTTACTGACCCACTTTTCAGCCCCCTCCTCCAAGTCATTGATAAAAATCACAAATAGCAGAGGAGCCAGCACTGATCCCTGTGGTACACCGCTGGTAACTGGTCTCCAGTCTGAAAACTTTCCATCCACCACCACCACCACCCTCTGTCTTCTATGTGATAGCCAGTTACTTATACAATTGGCCAAATTTCCCTCTATCCCACACCTCCTTACTTTCTTCATGAGCCGACCATGGGGAACCTTATCAAATGCCTTACTAAAATCCATGTATACAACATCAACTGCTCTACCTTCATCTACACACTTTGTTACCTCCTCAAAGAATTCAATCAAATTTGTGAGGCAAGATTTACCCTTCACGAATCCGTGTTGACTATCCCGGATTTAGCTGCATCTTTCCAAATGGTCACAAATCCTATCCTTCAGGACCTTTTCCATTAACTTAGCAACCACCAAAGTAAGACTAACCGGCCTATAATTACCAGGGTCATTCCTATTCCCTTTCTTGAACAGAGGAACAACATTCACCACTCTCCAGTCCTCTGGCACTATCCCCGTGGACAGTGAGGACTCAAAGATCAAAGCCAAAGACTGTGCAATCTCATCCCTTGCCTCCCAAAGAATCCTATTTCTTCTGACTCCATGCACAAGTTCCCACTACTGTCCTTGACCAGCCCTACCCTCACCCTCGTCATTCTTTTCTATCTCACATCTGAGTAAAAAGCCTTGATCCGACCCACCAAGGACTTCTCATGCCCCCTCCTAGCTCTCCTAAGCCCGTTTTTTAGCTCATTCCTTGCTGCCTTGTAACCCTCAAGCGACCCAATTGAACCTTGTTTTCTCATCCTTACATACTCTTCCTTTTTCCTCTTGACAAGACATTCAACCTCTTTTGTGAACCATGGTTCCCTCACACAGCCATTTTCTCTCTGCCTGACAGGGACATACCCATCATAGTTAATTGGATTAGGCCAGTTTTCAGAGGCTAGAGTCACAGTATAAATCTGAGCTAGTTACAGTGCAGACTTTATTTGCACTGAGTGCTGAATTTGGGTGCATTTGAGAGTGAGAGTTTGGTGACTGACGGTGTGTTGAATTTGGGTGCATTTGAGTGTGAGAGTGAGAATGTGGTGACTGAGGGAATGCTGAATTTGGGTGCATTTGAGAGTGAGAATTTGGTGACTGAGGGAGTGCTGAATTTGGGTGCTTTTGAGTGCTATAGTGAGAGTTTGGTGACTGAGGGAGTGCTGAATTTGGGTGCATTTGAGTACTATAGTGAGAGTTTGGTGACTGAGGGAGTTAGGTGAGGAGGGAGTAAGGTGCTCCTTTTCATTTCATTTCCTCAAAGAGCGTGAAGGGAGCCAGGAGTTTACAGAGAGTACAGCTGACTGGGAGCAGAGTCGGAGGGCGGAGTTCCAGTTGGTCCACAGTGCAGCTGTGTTCTGTAAGGTAAGAGGGGATGGAGGCTAGGGCAGTTGCATGCTCGTCCTGTAGGATGTGGGTGGTGAGGGATACCACAGGTGTCCCCGCTGACTATACGTGTGGGAAGTGCACCCAACTCCAGCTCCTCAGAAACTGTTAGGGAACTGGAGCTGGAGCTGGACGAACTTCGGATCATCTGGGAGGCAGAAGGGGTTATAGAGAAGAGTTACAGAAAGGTAGCCACACCCAAGATACAGGACAGGAGTAGCTGGGTTGCAGTCAGGGGAAAGAAAACCAACGGGCAGACAGTGCAGGGATACCTTTGGCCGTTCCCCTTCAAAACAAGTATACCGTTTTGGATACTGTTAGGGGGGGATGACCTACTGGGGGAAGGCCCTAGCGGCCAGGTCTCTCGCACTGTGTCTGGCTCTGGGGCTCAGAAGGGAAGGGTGTAGAATAGAAAAGCAATAGTGATAGGAGACTCAATGGTTAGGGGAATAGATAGGAGAGTGGTATGTCGCCTCCCGGGTGCCAGGGCCAGGGATGTCTCGGATCGTGTCTTCAGGATCCTTAACGTGGAGGGTGAGCAGCCAGAAGTTGTGGTGCACATTGGTACCAACCACGTAGGTAGGAACAAGGTGTGGATGTAATAAACAAGTTTAGGGAGTTAGGCTGGAAGTTAAAAGCCAGGACAGACAGAGTTGTCATCTCTGGTTTGTTGCCAGTGCCACGTGATAGCGAGGTTGGGAATAGGGAGAGAGTGCAGTTGAACACGTGGACACAGGAATAGTGTAGGAGGGAGGGCTTCAGGTATTTGGATAATTGGAGCGCCTTCTGGGGAAGGTGGGACCTGTACAAGCAGGACGGGTAACATCCAAACCAGAGGGGCACCAATATCCTGGGAGGAGGTTTTCTAGTACTCTTCGGGAGAGTTTAAACTAATTTGGCTGGGGAATGGGAACCGGACTTGTAGTCCAGCAACTAAGGTAGCCGATGTTCAGGACAGCAAAGCGTGTAGTGAGGCAGTGGGGAAGGTAACACTGACAAAGAATAGTACTTGCAGGCACGGAGATGGGTTGAAGTGTGTATACATCAACGCAAGAAGCATCAGGAATAAGGTGGGTGAACTTATGGCACAGATCGGTACTTGGGACTACAATGTGGTGGCCATCACGGAAACTTGGATAGAAGAGGGACAGAAATGGTTGTTGGAGGTTCCTGGTTATAGATGTTTCAATAAGATTAGGGAGGGTGGTAAAAGAGGTGGGGGGGGGGGTTTGCATTATTAATTAGAGATAGTATAACAGCTGCAGAAAGGCAGTTCGAGGAGGATCTGCCTACTGAGGTAGTATGGGTGAAGTCAGAAATAGGAAATGAGCAGCCACCTTGTTGGGAGTTTTCTATCAGACCCTCAATAGCAGCAGAGATGTGGAGGAACAGATTGGGAAACAGATTTTGGAAAGGTGCAGAAGTCACAGGGTAGTAGTCATGGGTGACTTCAACTTTCCAAATATTGAGTGGAAACTCTTCAGATCAAATAGTTTGGATGGGGTGGTGTATGTGCAGTGTTTCCAGGAAGCTTTTCTAACACAGCATGTAAATTGTCTGACCAGAAGGGCGGCCATATTGGATTTGGTACTTGGTAATGAACCAGGGCAAGTGATAGATTTCTTAGTAGAGGAGCATTTTAGAGATAGTGACCACAATTCTGTGACTTTCGCATTAGTAATGGAGAGGGATAGGTGCGTGCAACAGGGCAAGGTTTACAATTGTGGGGAAGGGTAAATATGATGCTGTCAGACAAGAACTGAATTGCATAAGTTGGGAACATAGGCTGTCAGGCAAGGACACAATTGAAATGTGGAACTTGTTAAAGGAACAGATACTACGTGTTCTTGATATGTATGTCCCTTTCAGGCAGGGAAGAGATGGTCGAGTGAGGGAACCATGGTTGACAAGAGAGGTTGAATGTCTTGTTAAGAGGATGAAGGATTCTTATGTAAGGCTGAAGAAACAAGGTTCAGACAGGGCGCTTGAGGGATACAAGATACCTCAGAGGGAACTAAAGTAAGGGATGAAGAGAGCTAAGAGAGGGCATGAAAAACCATTGGTGGGTAGAATCAAGGAAAACCCTAAGGCCTTTTACACATTTTTTTTTTAAATAAATTTATATTAGCCATTTTTTTTCCAATTAAGGGGCAATTTAGCGTGGCCAATCCACCTACTCTGCACATTTTTGGGTTGTGGGGGCGAAACCCATGCAGACATGGGGAGAACGTGCAAACTCCACACGGACAGTGACCCAGAGCCGGGATCGAACCTGGGACCTCAGCGCCGTGAGGCGGTTGTGCTAACCACTAGGCCACTGTGCTGCCCTCTTTTACACATATGTGAGAAATATGACAATGACTAGAGCGAGGGTGGGTCCGATCAAGGACAGTAGCGGGAGATTGTGTATTGAGTCAGAAGAGATAGGAGAGGTCTTGAATGAGCACTTTTCTTCAGTATTAACGAATGAGAGGGGCCATATTGTTGGAGAGGACAGTGTGAAACAGACTGGTAAGCTCGAGAAGATACTTGTTAGGAAGGAAGATGTGTTGGGCATTTTGAAAAACTTGAGGATAGACAAGTCCCCCGTGCCTGACGGGATATATCCAAGGATTCTATGGGAAGCAAGAGATGAAATTGCAGAGCCATGGGCAATGATGTTTTCGTCCTCACTGTCAACAGGGGTGGTACCAGGGGATCGGAGAGTGGCGAATGTCGTGCCCTTGTTCAAAAAAGGGAATAGGGATAACCTGGAATTACAGGCCAGTTAGCCTTACTTCGGTGGTAGGCAAAGTAATGGAAATGGTACTGAGGGATAGGATTTCTGAGCATCTGGAAAGACACTGCTTGATTAGGGATAGTCAGCACAGATTTGTGAGTGGCAGGTCTTGCCTCACAAGTCTTACTGAATTCTTTGAGGAGGTGACCAAGCACGTGGATGAAGGCAAAGCAGTGGATGTGGTGTACATGGATTTTACTAAGGCATTTGATAAGGTTCCCCTTGGTAGGCTTATGCAGAAAGTAAGGAGGCATGGGATAGTGGGAAATTTGGCCAGTTGGATAACAAACTGGCTAACCGATAGAAGTCAGAGAGTGGTGGTGGATGGCAAATATTCAGCCTGGAGCCCAGTTACCAGTGGCGTACCGCAGGGATCAGTTCTGAGTCCTCTGCTGTTTGTGATTTTCATTAATGACTGGATGCGGGAGTTGAAGGGTGGGTCAGTAATTTTGCAGACGATACGAAGATTGGTGGAGTTGTGGATAGTGAGGAGGGTTGTTGTCGGCTGCAAAGAGACATTGATGCAGAGCTGGGCTGAGAACTGGCAGATGGAGTTTAACCCTAAAAAGTGTGAGATTGTCCATTTTGGAAGGACAAATATGAATGTGGAATGCAGGGTTTACGGTAGGGTTCTTGGCAATGTAGAGGAGCAGAGAGATCTTGGGGTCTATGTTCATAGATCTTTGAAAGTTGCCACTCAAGTGGATAGAGCTGTGAAGAAGGCCTATGGTGTGCTAGCATTCATTAGCAGAGAGGCCACATTTGGAGTACTATGCAATTCTGGTCACCTCATTTTAGGAAGGATGTGAAAGCTTTGGAAAAAGTGCAAAGGAGATTTAGGAGGATGTTGCCTGGAATGGAGAGTAGGTCTTACAAGGAAAGGTTGAGGGTGCTTGGCCTTTTCTCATTAGAACGAAGAAGGATGAGGGGCGACGATCGAGGTTTATAAGATGATCAGGGGAATAGACAGAGTAGACATTCAGAGACTTTCCCCGGGTGGAACAAACCATTGCAAGGGGACATAAATTTAAGGTGAATGGTGGAAGATATAGGGGGGAGGTCAGAGGTAGGTTCTTTACCCAGAGAGTAGTGGGGGCATGGAATGCACTGCCTGTGGAAGTAGTTGAGTCGGAAACATTAGGGACCTTCAAGCGGCTATTGGATATGGATTACGGTAGAATGATGGGGTGTAGATTAATTTGTTCTTAATCTTGGACAAAAGTTCGGCACAACGTCCTGGGCCGAAGGGCCTGTTCTGTGCTGTATTTTTCTATGTTCTATGAATGTGCAAACTCCACACGGACAGTGACCCAGAGCCAGGATCAAACCTGGGACCTCGACGCCGCAAGGCTGCAGGGCTAACCCACTGTGCCACTGTGCTGCCCTATGTTTGATTTTTAAATAATTGTCCCTTTTGAGCTGCCTTGTTACTTTTAATAATTGATGAATCTGTTCTGCTCTTGCGCAACTTGTAAATAGAACCTTTGATCCTCCCTAATCTCTCCAATTGAAATAATTTGTCCACATGAAGACAAACTGTTGTTATTTTCAAATCTGCATCAAATCAGCCCATAGTCTCCACTTCCGTAAAGCACACAGCCAGCTCTTGGAATCGAATGGGGCAAAATACTGCGAATTGTGGAAATGTGGCAGAGATTCAGAAAATGCTGGAAATGCTCAGGTCAGGGAACATCTGTGGAGAGAGCAGCCTCTCTGCAGCCTTTGACATGACCTACGTCACTGTCCTCCTCCTGCAACTCTTCTGTATTGTCCAATCAGTTCAGCTGTATGCAGAGAATCTGCTGCAATGGTGAATCTTCCCACCGCCATCGCTCTGGTTCCTCCCAAGGGTCAATCTCTGCTTTTCAATTCGATTCAGCCACTCGGGCTCGCGCTTCCCCACATTCCAACTACCGAACACTGTGGCTGTGCGCCAACCGTTGCTGCGCGCGGAAGAACTACAACCCCCATCAGGCACCGCGGGCTGGCTGGCGTGGATTCCCTCTCCGTCTCGCGCTCTCTCTGCCCCTCCCCGCGATTCCATACTCCTCACTGCGCAGGCTCCGAGAGGACATGGAACCCAGGTATTGTCGTTCCGACCGGACGAGAGTGTCTGGAAAGCTGCCATTAAAGTGGATGCAGGCCGGAGACAGCGAGGTTGGCTTCAACGACCGATTGACAAGTCCGTATGGGCACGGTTGCTACTGCAATCGTCAATCAGAGAGTTGAGCTGTTTGATTGTCTGTTGGATATTGAGTGTGTTTATTGGAAGCATTTCCCTTCTAATTTACAGGCTGAGTTTTGTTGATGGGTCATTGCTGAATATGAGAAGCTGAGGTGTAATTATCTGGGCGGGGCACAGACATAGTTACTGAAATGGCTTTTAATGTCCTCTTTAAAGATTTTCCCTGAAGGCCCCGGCCTTTCCCAAAAGCCTGGGCTTGGTTTTGAATGTTTTGCACTGGGGTATGGTCGAAGAAAAGAAAGTATCCACGTTGTCTGCTCCTGGTCACTATCCAGTGACCCTGCTGGAAACAGAGGGTGTGTGACAGTCAAGTGAGGAAAAAGAAAGGACTTGTAGCTGATCCCCGCATTGGAATAGCAGATTGGCAGTCACTAACAGTCTCTAACTGAGGAGTCAGCCCCTTCAGAAAGGAGGAGAGGGAGTTGTACAAAATCATGTTTCCTTTTCCTGTTTTACAGAAGGTATGCACCATACTACACCAGAGAATACAGCGAGCAAAGACACTGCAGATAAATCCTGACCATCACCGAAGAACAACGCCATAACTGTGGGAAGACTCCAGTCCCTTCACAGCATTGTTCAACGCAGAGAAGGTTGGGCAGTTAAACAACCATCTGGAAATCGGTCGGGTCTGGGGAGCTTTGACATATCAGATCTGAAACTGGTCAATGGTGTGGAACCTTCTATCAAGCCCAAATCAGGACTGGGAAGAAGTCTGAATGGGCTCCCAAGTGAGAGCTTCAAACATTCATTGAGCCTCAAGAAACACTGACTCATTCCTACAGGTGTGAGGAGGCATCCACAGTCTCATACAATATCCTAAGTCACTGTTGTATGATCGTTAACATAAGGGCTGCCTCATGGAAGGGAAATCATTCAAGTGCAAGGTGTGTGATCAAGCTCTGACACAGACATCAAAGCTTGTGAGTCATCGATGTGTCCACACTGGGGAGAAGCCATTTCAGTGTGAGGTGTGCAACAAATCATTCTCTGTCCAATCAAACTTCCGCAGACATCAACGTATTCACACAGGGGAGAGACCATATATATGTGAGGTGTGTGACAGAGCCTTCACACAGTTATCAAGCCTCCAGGTCCACCAGACAATCCACACAGGGGATAAACCCTTCAAGTGTGAATTTTGTGATAAAGCTTTTGCAACATCTACAAGGTTCCTGGAACACCAGAGCACTCACACTGGGGAGAAACCATTCAGATGTGAGGTGTGTGGCAAATCATTCTCACGTTCATCTCACTTTCGTGTACACCAACGCATTCACACTGGGGAGAAACCATTCAAATGCGAAGTGTGCAAGAAACCGTTCTCACGGTCATCGAACCTCCACGAACACCAACGTCTTCACACTGGGGTGAAAGCATTCAAATGTGAGGTGTGTAATAAGGAGTTTACACAGCTATCGGGCCTGGTGAAGCACCGGCACATTCACACAGGGGAGAGGAAAACATTCACGTGTGACTTGTGTAATAAGAATTTTGAACAGTTATGGGGCATGTTGGATCACCGTCGCATTCACACAGCAGGGAAGACAAGTGAGGTGAGTGACTGAGCCTTCCACAGTCAGCCAGACTCATGAATAACAGATATCCACACTGTTTCCATTCAAACAGACTGATTTGGAGCAGGGGGAGGCTATTCTGCCCTTTGGGGCTGCTCCGCTATTTGATATGATCATTACTCATCATTGTGGTATCAACTCCACTTTCCTGCCTCCCCTCATACCCCTTTACTCCCCTGTCCATCAAAAAGCTATCCAACTCAACCTTGAAAATATTCAATGACCCAACCACCACTGCTCTCTGTGGAAGAGAATTTCAGACACCAACAACCCTCTGAGAGAAAACGTTTCTTATTTTTAAATTTTGGGGAAGTACAGTAGCATAGTGGTTAGCACTATGGCTTCACAACGCCAGGGTCCCAGGTTTGATTCCCGGCTTGGGTCACTGTGCGAAGTTTGCACATTCCGTGTCTGCATGGGTTTCCTCCGGGTTATCCTGTTTCCTCCCACAAGTCGCGAAAAATGTGGTGTTAGGCAATTTGGACATTCTGAATTCTCCCTCCGTGTACCCGAACAGGCGCTGGAGTGTGGTGACGAGGGGCTTTTCAGAGTAACTTCATTGCAGTGTTAATGTAAGCCTGCTTGTGACAATAAAGATTATTGAAAAACGGCCTTGGTTCTGGTCTCTCTCACAAGGGACAACCTCCTTCCCTGTTGACCCGTCAGGGTCCTATATGTTTCAGTAAGACCACCTCTCATTCTTCTAAACTCCAGTGCATACAGGAAAAGTTTAAACCAGTGTCAAGTAAACAAGTGAACTGCTTTTATTTAGTTATTCTTTCATGGAATGTTGGCATTTGGGTAGGGCCTGAATTGTTATCCATCCTTAATTGCCCGGGAGCTGGATGGCTTGCTCGGCCATTTCAGAGGGATGTTAAGAGTCACCATATTAGAGTCACATGAAGGCCAGACCAGGTACGGCTGGCAGATTTCCTTCCCTTAAGGGTCCTGATGAACGAGATGGGTTTTTAACAACAGTCGAGGATAGTTACATGGTCACCATTACTAAGACTAGTTTCCAATTCCAGACTTTGCAATGAATTTAAATACCACCACCTGTTGTGGTGGGATTTGAACCAATGATGAGAGAATTTGCCTGACCGTTTGGATTAATCGCCTCGTGACATTGCCACTAGGCCACTGTCTAATCCTAATTATGCAATTATCTAATGCAATTATAGCCTTACATAAAAAGATGGAAGCTGTACACAGTACTCCAGAAATAAAACAGAAAAAGCTAGAAAAACTCAGCAGGTCTGGCACTACATGTAGACTGAGAAATAGAGTTAACTTTTGGAGTCCGTATTCCACTTTACTATATTCCTGAGGTAGTTTCACCGGCGCCCTGTACATCTGTAGAAAGTGTCTTTTAATATTCCATCCCCTTGCAGTAAATAACAACATACCATTTACCTTCCGAATCACTGACTGTAAGACCATAAGACATAGGAGCAGATCGAGCCTGCTCCGCCATTCAATCATGGCTGATATTTTTCTCATCCCCATTCTTCTGCCTTCTCCCCATAACCCTGGTCCCCTTATTAATCAATAACGTATATAGCAATCTCTGTCGTAAAGACACTTCAGTGATTTGGCCTCACTGCAGCAATGTGTTCCACAGATTCACCACCCTCTGGCTGAAGAAATTCCTCCTCATCTCTGTTTTAAAGGATCATTCCTTTAGTTTGAGATTGTGTCCTCTGGTTCTAGTTTTTTCTTCAAGTGGAACTCTATCCAGGCTTCACAGTATCCTGTACGTTCCACTAAGATCCCCCCTTATCCTTTTAAACCAAGAGTACAGACCCAGAGTCCTCAACTGTTGCTCATACGACAAGCTCTTCATTCCAGAGATCATTCTTGTGAACCTCCTCTGGACCCTTTCCAAGGCCAGCACATCCTTCCTTAGATACAGGACCCAAAACAGCTCACAATGCTCCAAATGGATTCTGCCGAGAGCCTTATACAACCTTAGTAGTACATCCCAGGTCTTGTATTCTAGCCCTCTCGACATGAATGATAACATTGCAGTTGCCTTCCTATCTGCCGACTGAACCTGCACGTTAATGTTTAGAGAATCGTGAAAAAAGACTCAAGTATTTCCTGCTTCTGATTTCCTGAGCATTTCCCCATTTAGAAAATAGTCTATGCCTCCATTCCTCCTTCCAAAGTGCATAACCTCACACTTTGCCACATTATATTCCATCTGCCACTTCATTGCCCATTCTCCTAGCCTGTCCAAGTCGTCTGCAGCTCCCCTGCTTCCTCAATACTACCTGTCCCTCAACAGATATTTGTATCCTCTGCAAACTTAGCAACAGTGCCTTCAGTTCCATCTTCCAGATCATTAATGTATATTGTGAAAAGTTGTGGTCCCAGCACAGACTCCTGAGGCCCACCACTAGTCAGCAGCTGCCATCCTGAAAAAGACCCCTTTATCCCTACTCTTTGTCTTCTGCCAGTCAGCCAATCCTCTATCCATGCCAGGATCTTACCCTGTACGTGCAGACAAATCTTGTGTGATTCATGTGCAAGGACACCCAGATCACGATGGACCTCAGAGTTCTAAAATCTCTCTTCATTTGAATAATATACTGCTTATCAATTATTCCTTCAAAATTGGGCATATTTGCATTTTCACACTTTCTATGCTATCTGCCAAACTTTGCTCACTCACATAATCAATCTGTACCTCTCTGCATATGCTTATGTACTTCTCACAACTTGCTGGGCAGATGGAGAAAGTTTCATATTTTGTATGTTTGTAACTTACTATCCTGTCTGAGCCGTCAGCAAAAGAGGCATCCAAACGTTTGGCCCTTCATTCAATTCTTTCATCTAAATTGTAAACAGTTGAGGTCCCAGCACTGATCCCTGTGACACACCATTACTTACAGCTTCACAACCACAAAATGGCCAATTATGCATTCTCTCTGATCCCTCTTCGCTAACCATCCTCTATCTTTGCTCATATGTTACCCCATTGCCACAAGCTCTTATTTTGTGTCGTAACTTTTGATCTGTTATATCAAATGCCTTTTGGAAGTCCAAATACACCACATCTTTTGACATAATTTTGATCTGTCACTCTTGTCCTTATCCATGACTGCTCAAAATGTTATGGAATTATGGTTGCTAAGCCCAGAAGGCACACCCACCGAAATATCAACTGGCCTGGCTCATTCCCCAATACCAAGTCTAGTATGGCCCCCTCCCTGGTTCGATTGTCAACATACTATATCAAAAAGCCTTCCTGGACAAATCTAACAAATTGCTCTCCATCCGAGCCCCTGGCTGTAAAGGATTCCAAGTCAAAATGGGGAGGTTACAATCACCCATCACACCTTCCCTGCTTTTTTCACACCTTTTCAGTATCGGACTACACAACTGCTCCCCTGTCTCCTGTGGGGTATTGGGAGATCTACAGTTCACTCCCAACATTGTGATTTCATCCTTCTTATTCCTGAGCTCCACCCATAATGCCTCACTACAAGCTACCTCCAATGTGCCTCCCTCAACAGAGCTGTGATCTGCTTTCTAATCAGCAATGCTACTCTCTCACCTCTTTTGTTTCACCTTCTGTCCCGTCTAAAACAATGATATCCAGAATGTTCATGTTAGGGTTACATCATAGCAATCAAATCATAGTTCAATGCAGTAATCCAGCCTCTCAGTTCATCTGTTTTACCTGCTATACTTTTTGCATTGAAGCAAATGCACTCCAGAACTACAGTCTTCCTGAGCCCTGAACCCTGCAACTTCCCTCTGCCTGCTTTTACTCTGCGCTACGTTTATCTCAGTCTCACTTTTTCCCCCAGTCTCTACACTTACTGGTCTGCTATTCTGGTTCCCACCCTTCCCGAAAAGCACTTGCAAACCTCCCGCACAGGATATTGGTGCCCCTCCAGTACAGGGCCACAGATCACTCAAAGTGGAAGCACTAGTGACCTAAGGTAGCCATGAAGGCATAAGGCATGCTTCCCTTCTTTAGGTGGGGCATTGAGTATAATAATTGGCACGTCATGCTGAAGCTGCACAGAACCTTAGTTAGGCCACGCTTGGAATATTGTGTATAATTCTGGTCGGCACAGTATTAGAAGGGTGTGGGCTTTGGAGAGGAGACAGAGAGGTTTACCAGAAGGTTGCCTGGTCTGGAGGGTACTAGCTGTGAGGAGAGGTTGGATAAACTCTGATCATTTTTAATGGAGCAATGGAGGTTGAAGGGCAACCTGATAGAGATTTCCAAAATTATGAGTGGCATGGACAGAGTGGACAATCAGATGCTTTTTCCCAGGGTGGAAAAGTCAATTACTGTGGGGATATACGTTTAAAGTGTGAGGGACAAAGTTCAGAGGACATTTGTGCGGCATGTTTCTTACACAGATGGTGGTGAGTGCCTGAAACCCGCTGCCAGGGTGGTGGTGAAAGAAGAAACAAAAAGCGGCGTTTAAAAGACATCTTCACAAAAACATGAATAGGATGAGAATAGTGGGAACCTTTTGAGAATGTCCCAAATTGGAGACTTATAAAGAAGGTAAATGCACATGGGAGACGGTAACTTAAGGTAGATTCAAAATTGGCTTAGTGTAGGAGACAGAAGTGATGACAGATGGCTGCTTTAATGACGAAGCCAGTGTCAATAGTGTACCACAGGGATCTGTCCTGGGTTCCTATTGTTTGTCATTTATATAGGTGACATAGATGGCTATGTGGGGTGAAGGATCAGTAAGTTAGCAGATGCTACAAAGATAGGCTAGTTAGGTAATAGTGAGGTTGAGTATCTTGGGTTACATAGAGGGGATGGTCAAATGGACAGGAAAGTGGCTGATGGAATTTAACCTTGAAAAGGATTAAATGTGACAAGGAAGTATTCAATGAATGGCATGACACTGGGAAGTTCCAAGGAACATAGGGGCCTTTGTGTGTTTCTCCAAAGATCTCTGAAGGCAGAAGAGCAGGTTAATAAGATGGTGAAAAAGGCATATGGGACACTTGCCTTTATCAATCGAGGCATAGATTACAAAAGCAGGGAGGTCATGTTGGAGTTGTATTCAACTTTGGTGAGGTCGCAGCTGAAGAACTGCGTGCGATTCTGGTCGCTACATTATAGGAAGGATGTACTGGAAAGGTGCAGAGGCTATTCTACCTTGCCTGGGAAGGAACATCTAAGTTATGAAGAGAGGTTGGATAGGCTTGGTTTGTTTTTGCAAGAGCAGAGAAGACTGAGGGGTGATTTCATTGAGATATGGTTGTTGCAGGTTCCAGGATTTAGATGTTTCTGTAAGAACAGAGATGATGGTACAAGAGGGGGTGGTGTGGTATTGTTAATCAAGGAAAGTATTACGGTGGTATGACGTTTGAGGACTCGTCTACTGAGGTAGTATGGGCCAAGGTTAGGAACAGGAGAGGAGACGTCACCCTGTTGGGAGTTGTCTATCAACCTCCGAATAGTTCCAGAGATGTAGAGGAAAGGATAGCAAAGATGATTAATGACAGGAGCGAGAGTAACAGGGTAGTTGTTATGGGAGACTTTAACTTTCCAAATATTGATTGGAAATACTATAGTTCGAGTACTATAGATGGGTCAGTGTTTGTGCAGTGTGTGCAGGAGGGTTTTCTGACACAGTATGTAGACAGGCCAACAAGGGGTGATGCCACATTGGATTTGGTACTGGGTAATGAACCCGGCCAGGTGTTAGATTTAGAAGTAGGTGAGCACTTTGGTGATAGTGATCACAATTCGGTTATGTTTACTTTAGCGATCGGCAGGGATAGGTATATACCGCAAGGCAAGAATTATAGCTGGGGGAAAGGCAATTATGATGCTATTTGGCAAGATTTAGGATGTATAGGATGGGGAAGGAAACTGCAGGGGATGGGTACAATCGAAATTTGGAGCTTTTTCAAGGAACAGCTACTGCGTGTCCTTGATAACTATGTACCTGTCAGGCAGGGAGGAAGTTGTCGAGTAAGTGCACCGTGGTTTACTAAGGAAGTTGAAGCACTTGTCAAGAGGAAGAAGAAGGCGTATGTTAGGATGAGACATGAAAGCTCAGTTAGGGCACTTGAGAGTTACAAGTTAGCCAGGAAGGACCTCAAGGGAGAGTTAAGAAGTGCGAGGAGAGGACACGAAAAGTTGTTGGCGGATAGGATCAAGGAAAACCCTAAGGCTTTCTATAGGTATTCAGGAACAAAAGAATGACTCGAGTAAGATTAGGGCCAATCAAGGACAGTATTGGAAAGTTGTGTGTGGAATCAGAGTAGATAGGGGAAGCGTTAAATGGATACTTTTCGTCAGTCTTTACACTGGAGAAAGAATGTTGTCGAGGAGAATACTCAGGTAGAGTCGATCAGGCTAGATGGGATTGAGGTTCACAAGGAGGAGGTGTTAGCAATTTTGGAAAGTGTAAAAATAGATAAGTCCCCTGGGCCAAATGGGATTTATCCTAGGATTCTCTGGGAAGCCAGGGAGGAGATTGCAAAGCCTTTGCCCTTGATCTTTATGTCGACAGGAATAATGCCGGACGACTGGAGAATAGCAAATGTTGTCCCCTTGTTCAAGAAGGGGAGTAGAGACAACCGTGGTAATTATAGACCTGTGAGCCTTAAAATGTTGGAAAAGGTTATAAGAGATAGGGTTTATAATCATCTTGAAAAGAACAAGTTCATTAGCGATACTCAACACTGTTTTGTGAAGGGTAAGTCATGCCTCACAAACCTTATTGAGTTTTTTGAGAAGGTGACCAAACAGGTGGATGAGGGTAAAGCGGATGATGTGGTGTATATGGATTTCAGTAAGGCATTTGATAAGGTTCCCCACGGTAGGCTATTGAAGAAAATACGGAAGTATGGGATTGAAGGTGATTTAGCGGTTTGGATCAGTAATTGGCTAGCTGAAAGAAGCCAGAGGGTGGCGGTTGATGGCAAATGTTCATCCTGGAGTTCAGTTACTAGTGGTGTACCGCAACGATCTGTTTTGGGGCCACTGCTGTTTGTCATTTTTATAAATGACCTGGAAGATGGTTTAGAAGGATGGGTTAGTAAATTTGCAGATGTACGAAGGTCGGTGGAGTTGTGGATAGTGCTGAAGGATGTTATAGGTTACAGAGGGACATAGATAAGCTGCAGAGCTGGGCTGAGAGGTGGCAGATGGAGTTTAATGCGGAAAAGTGTGAGGTGGTTCACTTTGGAAGGAGTAACAGGAATGCAGAGTACTGGGCTAATGGCAAGATTCTTGGTAGTGTAGATGAACAGAGAGATCTCGGCATCCAGGTACATAAATCCCTGAAAGTTGCCACCCAGGTTAATAGGGCTTTTAAGAAGGCATATGGTGTGCCTTCCTTTATCAGTAGGGGGATTGAGTTTCGGAGCCACAAGGTCATGCTGCAACTGTACAAAACTCTGGTGCGGCCGCACCTGGAGTACTGCGTGCAGTTCTGGTCACCACATAGGAAGGATGTGGAAGCTATGGAAAGGGTTCAGAGGAGCTTTACTTGGATGTTGCCTGGTATAGAGGGAAGGTCTTACGAAGAAAGGCTCAGGTACTTGAGTTTGTTTTCGTTAGAGAGGAGAAGGCTGAGAGGTGACTTAATAGAGACATATAATATAGAGGGTTAGATAGGGTGGACAGTGAGAGTCTTTTTCCTCGGATGGTGATGACCAACACGAGGGGACGTCGCTTTAAATTAAGGGGTGGTAGATATAGGACAGTGTCAGAGGCAATTTCTTTACTCAGAGAGTGGTAGGGGTGTGGAATGCCCTGCCTGCAACAGTAGTAGACTCGCCAACTTTAAGGGCATTTAAGTGGTCACTGGATAGACATATGGATGAAAATGGAATAGTGTAGGTCAGATAGGCTTCAGATGGGTTCACAGGTCGGCGCAACATCGAGGGCCGAAGGGCCCGTACTGCGCTGTAATGTTCTATGCTCTATGTTCTATATACAAGATTATGAGGAGCATGGTCAGGATGGATAGGGAGCAGCTGTTCCTCTTAGTTGATGGGTCAGTTACGAGGTGACTCAAGGGCAGGAGGTTAAGGGGGATTTGAGGAAAAACGTTTTTACCCAGAGGGTGGTGCACTGGAATGCACTGCCTGGGAGGGAGGTAGATGCAGGTTGACTCACATCCGTTAAAAAGTACCTGGATGAGCGCTTGGCACATCATAACATTCAAGGTTGTGGGTGAAATGCTTGCAAATAGGATTGGATAGGCAGGTCAGATGTTCTTCATGCATCAGTGCAGACCCAACAGGCCGAAGAGCCTCTTCTGCACCGCATTATTCTATGATATGGACCCCGGACATGCAGAATGTTTTAGTTTAAACAGGCATCATGATCGGCGCAGGTTTGGAGGGCTGAAGGGCTTCTTCCTGTGCTATAATATTGTTTGTATTATTTGTATTCTTTTAAATAGTAAAAATAGCTCAAGCAAATTATTATCACATCATTATCTCAATAATATTGACCGGAGTTTCTGATTTTTTTTTCATTTATGACAGAGTTTAAAATGGTGAATGCTCCCTCGTTCCTGTCATATTTGTAATGCTAAAGGAGAGAGAGGGAGAAAATAGAGGACTGGCAGAGGGAGAGAGATAAGAGAGTGGTGTTCTTTTTGATTCTTATTCTCAGAAAGGATGTTGTAGTGTTCACAAAGACTACAGAAGCTAAATTCAATAATAAAGCTAACATTTATTACAGTACTTATTAAAGCTCAACCACTCTGGGCAGTACGGTAGCACTGTGGGTAGCACGGTTGCTTCACATTGCCAGGGTCCCAGGTTCGATTCCCGGCTTGGATCACTGTCTGTCGAACCTGCACATTCTCCCTGTGCCTGCATGGGTTTCCTCTGGGTGGTCCGGTTTCCTCCCACAAGTCCCGAAAGACGCACTGTTGGTAATTTGGACGTTCTGAATTCTCCCTCTGTGCACCTGAACAGGCACCGGAATGTGGCGATTAGGGGCTTTTCACAGGGTCAGAATGAAGATTATTATTATATGTTTAAGTTATACAGGCCCTCCCAAAATGTGAAGGAAATGAAATAGAAACATTTTTTAATGGCATTTAAGAAAATAGAAACCGAAATGGAGTGGCCGAAAAAAAAGTAAATTGATGAGGCGGGCACATAGTTAATATTTTCCTGACAGACGGGGTGTCTAAGTATTATGGTGAGGTATAAAATGCCATTCTGAGAGCAGCACGGTGGCGCAGTGGGTTAGCCCTGCTGCCTCACGCGCCGAGGTCCCAGGTTAGATTCTGGCTCTGGGTCACTGTTCGTGTGGAGTTTGCACATTTTCCCCGTGTTTGCATGGGTTTCGCCCCCACAACCCAAAGATGTGCAGGCTAGGTGGATTAGCCACGCTAAATTACCCCTTAATTGGAAATAATTAATTGGGGACTCTAAATTTCTAAAAAGAAAATGCTCTTCTGGGTGCATGTGAATAAGTTCCCAACACATAGAGGCAAACGTTTTGGAATTTTAAGGGCAGACTTATCCTGCATTTGAAAGGGTTACACAGAAAAATGTTAATAGATTGGTACGAATGTTGGGAGTTGAAACTACCTTTGAGGCTCTGAGAGAAGTCATTCTCTTTGAAAAATTTAAGAATTCACTACCTTTTGTGATAAGAACCCATGTAGAAATGGTACAGCAGTTATCATGGGGGATTTTAATCTACATGTCGATTGGTTTAACCAGGTCGGTCAAGGCAACCTTGAGGAGGAGTTTATAGAATGTATCCGCGATAGTTTCCTAGAACAGTATGTAATGGAACCTACGAGGGAACAAGCGGTCCTAGATCTTGTCCTGTGCAATGAGACAGGATTGATTCATGATCTCATAGTTAGGGATCCACTCGGAACGAGCGATCACAATATGGTGGAATTTAAAATACAGATGGAGGGCGAGAAAGTAAAATCAAATACTAGTGTTTTGTGTTTAAACAAAGGAGATTATAAGGGGATGAGAGAAGAACTAGCTAAGGTAGACTGGGAGCTAAGACTTTATGGTGGAACAGTTGAGGAACAGTGGAGAACCTTCCAAGCGATTTTTCACAGTGCTCAGCAAAGGTTTATACAAACAAAAAGGAAGGACGGAAGAAAGAGGGAAAATCGACCGTCGATACTAAGGAAATAAGGGAGAGTATCAAATTGAAGGAAAACGCATATAAAGTGGCAAAGATTGCTGGGAGATTAGAGGACTGGGAAATCTTTAGGGGGCAACAGAAAGCTACTAAAAAAGCTATAAAGAAGAGTAAGCTAGAACATGAGAGTAAACTTGCTCAGAATATAAAAACAGACAGTAAAAGTTTTTACAAACATATAAGACAAAAAAGAGTGGCTAAGGTAAATATTGGTCCTTTAGAGGATGAGAAGGGAGTTTTAATAATGGGAGATGAGGAAATCATCTTGGAAATCATCTTGGGCAGCAGGGTAGCATGGTGGTTAGCATAAATGCTTCACAGCTCCAGGGTCCCAGGTTCGATTCCCGGCTGGGTCACTGTCTGTGTGGAGTCTGCACGTCCTCCCCCTGTGTGCGTGGGTTTCCTCCGGGTGCTCCGGTTTCCTCCCACAGTCCAAAGATGTGCGGGTTAGGTGGATTGGCCATGCTAAATTGCCCGTAGTGTCCTAATAAAAAGTAAGGTTAAGGGGGGGGTTGTTGGGTTACGGGTATAGGGTGGATACGTGGGTTTGAGTAGGGTGATCATGGCTCGGCACAACATTGAGGGCCGAAGGGCCTGTTCTGTGCTGTACTGTTCTATGTTCTATGTAAATGGCTGAGGAACTGAACAGGTTTTTTGTGTCGGTCTTCACAGTGGAAGACACAAATAACATGCCAGCGACTGATAGAAATGAGGCTATGACAGGTGAGAACCTTGAGAGGATTGTTATCACTAAGGAGGTAGTGATGGGCAAGTTAATGGGGCTAAAGGTAGACAAGTCTCCTGGCCTTGATGGAATGCATCCCAGAGTGCTAAAAGAGATGGCTAGGGAAATTGCAGATGCACTAGTGATAATTTACCGAAATTCACTAGACTCTGGGGTGGTCCCGGTGGATTGGAAATTAGCAAACGTGACACCACTGTTTAAAAAAGGAGGTTGGCAGAAAGCAGGAAATTATAGGCCAGTGAGCTTAACTCCGGTAGTAGGGAAGTTCTGGAATCTATCATCAAGGAAGAAATAGCGAGGCATCTGGATAGAAATTGTCCCATTGGGCAGACGCAGCATGGGTTCATAAAAGGCAGGTCATGCCTAACTAATTTAGTGGAATTTTTTGAGGACATTACCAGTGCAGTAGATAACGGGGAGCCGATGGATGTGGTATATCTGGATTTCCAGAAAGCCTTTGACAAGGTGCCACACAAAAGGTTGCTGCATAAGATAAAGATGCATGGCATTAAGGGTAAAGTAGTAGCATGGATAGAGGATTGGTTAATTAATAGAAAGCAAAGAGTTGGGATAAATGGGTGTTTCTCTGGTTGGCAATCAGTAGCTAGTGGTGTCCCTCAGGGATCCGTGTTGGGCCCACAATTGTTCACAATGTACATAGATGAATTGGAGTTGGGGACCAAGGGCAATGTGTCCAAGTTTGCAGATGACACTAAGATGAGTGGTAAAGCGAAAAGTGCAGAGGATACTGGAAGTCTGCAGAGGGATTTGGATAGGTTAAGTGAATGGGCTCGGGTCTGGCAGATGGAATACAATGTTGACAAATGTGAGGTTATCCATTTTGGTAGGAATAACAGCAAACGTGATTATTATTTAAACGATAAAATATTAAAGCATGCCGCTGTTCAGAGAGACTTGGGTGTGCGAGTGCATGAGTCACAGAAGGTTGGTTTACAAGTGCAACAGGTGATTAAGAAGGCAAATGGAATTTTGTCCTTCATTGCTAGAGGGATGGAGTTTAAGACTAGGGAGGTTATGTTGCAATTGTATAAGGTGTTAGTGCGGCCACACCTGGAGTATTGTGTTCAGTTTTGGTCTCCTTACTTGAGAAAGGACGTACTGGCGCTGGAGGGTGTGCAGAGGAGATTCACTAGGTTAATCCCAGAGCTGAAGGGGTTGGATTATGAGGAGAGGTTGAGTAGACTGTGACTATACTCGTTGGAATTTAGAAGGATGAGGGGGGATCTTATAGAAACATTTAAAATTATGAAGAGAATAGATAGGATAGATGCGGACAGGTTGTTTCCACTGGCGGGTGACAGCAGAACTAGGGGACATAGCCTCAAAATAAGGGGAAGTAGATTTAGGTGTGTTTAGGAGGAACTTCTTCACCCAAAGTGTTGTGAATCTATTGGAATTCCTTGCCCAGTGAAGCAGTTGAGGCTCCTTCATTACATGTTTTTAAGGTAAAGATAGATAGTTTTTTGAAGAATAATGGGATTAAGGGTTATGGTGTTTGGGCCGGAAAGTGGAGCTGAGTCCACAAAAGATCAGCCATGATCTAATTGAATGGCGGAGCAGGCTCGAGGGGCCAGATGGCCTACTCCTGCTCCTAGTTCTTATGTTCTTATGTCGAAGACCAAAAGGTTGTGACCACTGGACAAACCGCAATAATGGCTGATAATTATGAACAGATCCATAAATTTAAACCTTTGTTCTGTCACCCCATAATTTTGAAAAGGATAGGAGGTGTTCAAAGTAAAGAACAGATAGCTGGTAATGCTCGGAGATCTCCTCCTCATACCAGAAAGGAAAGTGGTGAGACCTGAAGGCCTGGTGTTACCACCAATAAAGTGGAGGACTTTAGTTCAGCATGTTGGAAGTTGCGAGGAAAGCGCATGGGATCTGTTGGAGTTCATGAGGAGGATTCTGAAAAGGGAGCACAGCTGGAAAATACTGCAGGGCAGACTTTAGCTCTAACTGGACTTAGGAGACCTGAGGTAAACACTCCTGTGGGAGCAGGTGTGATGAATGAGGGAGATGAAAGACATGCAGGGTTTCTGTCTCCGGGGAAGATGTCCTATGTTCATCAACTCATGGTGCTAACCCCAAAGGGTTTTAAGGGACACAGGTTCTACACAAACTCTCTTACTGGAGAGGTATTTGGTTTCTCCTCCAGAGAGTTCAATGAAAGCTAAGGTGTTAGTGAAAGGGATAAGTGAGATTATATCCCAGTTGCATTGTATAAAGTACAACTGGAGTCTGATTTATTGTTCGGTCCAACTATTGATGGAGTGTTTAAGAGGTTACCAGTGGACGGAGTAGACTCACCTTTGAGGAATGATTTGGCAAGGGTGAAGGTTGTTACTTCACCCATGATTACAGAGAGTTGGAGGAAAAATAAGAGAGAACACTTGCAGGAACAATTTCCAGATATTTTTCCATTGTGTGTGGTGACCAGGGAAATGGCTAAACAAAGTTCACCACCAGAGATTAAAGTCATGCCTCAATCAGATGGTAGAGTAGTCAAAACTATCCTTGGGAATGAGGATAATTCCGAGGAAATGTTTGTTAGAATTTAATTAATTGAGACCCCGGAGGAAGATCCAGAAATACCTAGATTAGTGCAGCCAGCTCTCATAGAGGCTCAAGGTGTGTGGGTTCCAGAGTGTGATTACACATAGATATGGAAAATAGGTGGAGTAGGCCATTCAGCCCATCACTACATTAAGAATTAGCAATTACATTAGGAGCGGAGTGCTGATGAGGAAGTGGAGAAATCCTCATAGTCCTGTGGATGAGGAATGGACAGTTGTTCATCAGATAGTCGCACCACCCAAATAGCTGAGGGAAGTACTGCAGCTAGTGCATGCGACACCAATGGCAGGACATGTGGGAATTCAGAAAACTCATGCATCAGTCAACAGGCATTTTTCCAGGACAGGAATGCATAAGGATGAATGCAATCCTGTAGAATCTGTTATATCTGTAACAATAGTTTAACCGCATCATATGATTAAAACAGTACCTTTAATACCCATCGCAGTGTTTGAAGGACGATTTAGCTGGGTAGTAGTAAATTGCATAGGACCATTGCCTCAAAAAAGGCATCAGTACATTCTTATGGTAATGGACAAGGCTGCCTCATTTCTGGAAGATCTCACTTTGAGAACAGTTGCAGCTCAGGTAGTAATGGAAAAGTTGACAATTTTTCTCAAGCTATGGTTTACACTTAGAAGTACAATCTGACCACGGTTCTAACTTTATCTCTAAAAAATTCCAGGACATAATTTGGGCATTCTAAAACAACAGGTCATTATCTTAGAATAAGATGTAGCAAATTTAAAACAGATTTGAGGAGAAACTACTTCTCCCAAAGGATTGTGAATCTGTGGAATTCATGAGTCCAGAGGGTGGTGGATGCAGGGAGTCCGTTGCAGTGAAGAAGGAGGCCATTCGGCCCATTGAATATGCACCAGCCCATGGAAATAAAACCCTACTTAAGTCCACGCCTCCACCCTATCCCCGGAGCTGAGTAACCACACCGAACCTTTTGTGGGGCAGAAAATAAATCATAAGATAGAAAAGCCATACAAGAAAGGCAATATTACAAATATCATAGGGAACTTCAATGTGCAGGTGGACTGGGAAAATCAGGTTGGTAGTGGATCCCAAGAAAATAAATTTGTGGAATGTCTAAGAAATGTTTTCTTTGAGCAGCTTGTGACAGAGCCTACTAGGGCACAGGCATTTCTGGATTCGGTGATGTGTAATGAGGCAGACTTGATTAGGGAGCTTGAGGAGAAGGAACTCTTAGAGGACAGTGAGCACAATGTGATAGACTTTACTCTGCAGTTTGAGAGGGAGGAGCTGCAATCAGACATAACGGTATTACAATTGAATAAAGATAATTACAAAGACATGAGGGAGGAGCTGGCCAGAGTTGATTGGAAGGGGAGGCTTAGCAGGGGAGACAGTGGCATGGGTTTTTGGGGGTTATTCAGGAGACACAACAGAAATTCAACCCAGGAGTAGGAAACATGCTGAAGGGAGGACGAGGCATCAATGGCTGACAAGGTAAGTCAAGGACAGCATAAGAGCAAAAGCAGATTCATACACAGTGATGAGGCTCAGTGGGAAGCCAGAGGATGAGGAAGTCTTTAAAAGCGAGCAGAGGACTGCAAAAATAGCAATAAGGGGGGAAAAGATAAAATATGAGTGTAAGCTAGTTGTAATATGAAAGTCAATAGCAAGAGTTTTTTTCATAGATCATAGAATTTACAGTGCAGAAGGAGGCCATTTGGCCCATTGAGTCTGCACCGGCCTTTACAAAGAGCATCCTACTCAAGCCCGCGTATCTACCCTATCCCCGTAACCCAGTAATCCCCACTTAACCTTTTTGGACACTTAGGGCAACTTAGCATGGCCAATCCACCTAACCTGCACATCTTTGGACTGTGGGTGGAAACTGGAGCACCCGGAGGAAACGCAGGCAGACACAGGGAGAACATGCAGACTCCACTAAGGCAGTGACCCAGCCGGGAATCAAACCTGGAACTCTGTCGCTGTGAAGCAATTGTGCCATCCACCATACTACCGTGCTGCCCATAAAGGGTAATATATGAAATGTAAGAGAAAGGCAAGAATAGACATTGGATCACTGGAAAATTAGGCTGCAGAAGTAGTAATAGGAAACAAAGAAATAGCAGGGAAACTGAATAGTTACTTTGCATCAGTCCTCATGGTGCAAGACAATAACAAAGAAAAGTACAGCACAGTAACAGATCCTTCGGCCCTCCAAGCCCATGCCGACCATGCTGCCCGTCTAAACAAAAATCTTCTGCACTTCCTGCGTCCGTATCCCTCTATTCCCATCCTATACATGTATTTGTCAAGATGCGCCTTAAATGTCAGTATCGTCCCTGCTTCAACCACCTCCTCTGGCAGCGGGTTCCAGGCACCCACTACCATCTGTGTAAAAATCTTGCCTCGTACATCTCCTCTAAACCTTGCCCCTCACACCTGAAACCTATGCCCCCTAGTAATTGATCCCTCTACCCTCGGGAAAAGCCTCTGACTATCCACTCAGTCTATTCCCCTCAGACTTTTGTGGACCTCTATCAGGTCGCCCCTCAACCTACGAACCTACGTTGTTCCAGTGAGAAGAAACCATGTTTATTCAACCACTCCTCATAGTTAATGCCCTCCATACCAGGCAACATCCTGGTAAATCTCTTCTGCACCCTCTCTAAAGCCTCCACCTCCTTCTGGTAGTGTGGTGACCAGAATTGAACACTATACTCCCAAGTGTGGCCCAACTAAGGTTCTATACAGATGCAACATGACTTGCCAATTTTTATACTCAATGCCCCGGCCAATGAAGGCAAGCATACCATATGCCTTCTTGACTACCTTCTCCACCTGTGTTGCCCCTTTCAGTGACCTGTGGACCTGTACACCTTGATCTCTCTGAATTTCAATACTTTTGAGGGTTCTACCATTCACTGTATATTCCCTACCTGCATTAGACCTTCCAAAATGCATTACCTCACATTTGTCCGGATTAATCTCTATCTGCCATCCTTCCGCCCAAGTCTCCAAACAATCTAAATCCTGCTGTATCCTCTTACAGTCCTCATCGCCATCCGCAATTCCACAAACCTTTGTGCCGTCTTCAAACTTACTAATCAGACCGGTTACATTTTCCTCCAAATCATTTATATATACTATGAACAGCAAAGGTCCCAGCACTGATCCCTGCGGAACACCACTAGTCACAGCCCTCCAATTAGAAAAAGCACCCTTCCATTGCTATTCTCTGCCTTCTATGACGTAGCCAGTTCTGTATTCACCTTGCCAGCTCTCCTTTGATCCTACATGACTTCACCTTTTGTACTAGTCTACCATGAGGGACCTTGTCAAAGGCCTTACTGAAGTCCATATAAACAACATCCACTGCCCTACCTGCATGAATCATCTTTGTGACCTCTTCAAATAACTCTTATCAAGTTAGTGCGACACAACCTCCCCTTCACAAAACCATGCTGTCTCTCACTAATACGTCCATTTGCTTCCAAATAGGAGTAGATCCTGTCTCAAACAATTCTCTCCAGTAATTTCCCTACCACTGACGTAAGGTTCACTTAAGGTAAAACCGGCCTGTAGTTCTCTGGATTATCCTTGCTACCCATCTTAAATAAAGGAACAACATTGGCTATTCTCCAGTCCCCCAGGACATCACCTGAAGTCAGTGGGGATCCAAAGATTTCTGTCAAGGTCTCAGCAATTTCCTCTCTGGGATACCAGAACTTCAGGAGAATCAATGGGGAAAGATGAGTGAAGTGGCCATCATTAAGTTGAAGCTACTGTGGAATCTGAAAGGTCTGAAGGTGGATAAGGGACTTGGACCGGAAGGACCAAGAACCCCAGGGTTCTAAAAGAGATCGCTGAGGAGATTGTGAAGGCATTGCTGGTGATCTTTCAGGAATCACTGGAGCCAGGGAGGGTCCCAGAGGACTGGAAAATAGTTAATGGAACACCCCTGTTAAGAATGGAGGGAGGCAGAAGATGGGAAATTATCGGCTGGTTAGCCTGACCGGTCATTGGTAAGATTTTATAGTCCATTATTAAATATGAGATTGTGGAGTACATGGAAGTGCATGATAAACTAGGATTGAGTCAGTAAGGCTTTGCCAAGGGGAGGTCATGTCTGACAAATCTGTTGGAATTATTTTTGGAGGTAACAAGGAAGTTAGACAAAGGAGAACCAGTGGATATGATCTATTTCAATTTCCAGAAGGTTCCATATTGGAGGCTGTTAAATAAATTAAGAGCTCAAAGTGTTACGGGTAAGAAACTGGCTAGGATAGAGAATTGGCTGACTGGCAGAAGGCAGAGAGTGCAGATAAACAGGTCTTTTTTCAAGATGGCAACCGGTGACTAGTGGTGTGCCTCAGGGGTTAGTGATACACTTTTCACAATATACATTAACAATATGGAAGAAGGAACTGAGAGCACTGTTCCTAATTTTGCAGATGATGCAAAGATATGCGGAGGAACAGGTAGTATTGAGGAAGCAAGGGGGCTGCATTCTGAAACATGGCGGAGAAACACTTGTGGTATAGCTGCATGACCTCAGACCAGAAAGTCTCTACTTTTATTCGCTAAATAATCGCTTGACCCACGCTTGCTTGATCAGTTTAAATAATTGTTAGATAAGTTCCTTCTTCCATTGTCTCTTCCTTGATTCAATTAATCAATTGTTATGTGAAACCCATTTCTTTTTACTCAGGACATTCCATGAACACTTACTTCTGACATGATTTGGGCAACGTTAACAGTGATGCTTTGTGATTTATCCGTAAAATAAAAGGATTTATTAAAAACATAAAAAGATGATTTGAAACAAAATAAAATCAGATCCTACACATTGAGTTTCAATTTTGTGAAAACCTTAAGTTAGAGTCATTGGATATTTCATGATATAATTCAATTCCTCTGTGTTTGTACTGAGCGGCTGCAGAGATATATGTGTTTGTACATCAGCTCAAATACTGAAGCATTTAGCGATGATGGAGAATCATTGTAATGTATGCGCCGTGATTGGCTGTCTGCAAATGTACACACCATTCATAATGATATAAAACAACGAGAGATGGCCTGGAGGAATATCATCGACTTTCTTTGGTTCTCCATTTCTGGGTCATTGCAACAGTGGTGGGAATCTGGAAATCGTTGTCTGAAAGGCTGGTGGAGACGGAACCATCACAGCATTTGAGAAGAATTGAGATGGGTACTTAAACCTCATAGCATAAAAGGGTACGGACAAATTGCTGGAAAATGGGATCAGAATGGATTGGTGTTTGATGGTTGACTCAGACAGGATAAGCCGAAGGGCCTCTTTCTGTGCTGTAAAAATCTATGACACAACGGCTCTATGATCTGCAGCCCGTATCCCCTCACTCTATTAACCCGCATTCTGTGCCGAATGGTCAATGCATTGAGCAGCACGATCAACGCAAACAATACAAATGGTGTTAAAATGATATCAAAGAAGAATGACTCCCATGGAGGAAAACTAGAAAGGCTTGATTTTGCAATGCAGAACTATGTTATATTGTCAATCATCACCAAGTGCTCATTTTTAACGTAAATGGGAACATTTTCCACAAAGCTCAGTCGAAACACTGTCGCTCTACCGATGGCCACAATTCTTTCAGTGCACTATTTTTCTCTCATCTTCTGGTAACAAATGGCGATGAATTGATCAAAGGTGAAAGAGACAGTTAACCGCACAGAACAACCAATGGCTGTGAAACCAGAGGCTACAAACCGGTGTGCAGTCCAAGAAAGAATATGAGAAATAAGTGACATTAATCTCAATATATGACATCAAATATGGCACCAGGTAATGAGTGATACATTTAGAAAGGCCGCATCTCCCTCGGGAAAGAGTGACAATTGTCACCAGATTACCGGCAAGAAAACGAAAAAATAAAATGGAAATTAAAATGATTCAATTCACAGGGGTAATTAGCTTGAGAATGTGGCAGACAAAATTTACATCTAAAGTTTTTGATGTCACTCAATTCAGTTTCTTTGTCTGCCAATAGATTTTGCCTCAGCCGGCAATGGCAGATGAGTCACCAGTTTCATAACCAGTTTCACAATGAGCCCAGATTATGTTCAATGATGTGAAGATGTCGGCATTGGACTGGGCTGAGCACAGTAAGAAGTCTTACACCACCAGGTTAAAGTCCAACAGGTTTGTTTGGAGTCACTACCTTTCGGAGCGCACCTCCTTCATCAGGTGAGTGTCAGGTGAGATTTACAGATTATGTTCGCTCAACAGTAAGTACCAGTCACAGAATGGACTGACATTTCCCAGGTAACTCGCACCAAGCCACATGCAAAACAGTGACAGAGTGAACTTTCCTTACTGTTCATGGGACCACTCAAGAAGCAACAGGGCCGGTGAAACTACCAGGCACTCTGGACGGCCCCTCAGAGAGAGAGACAACATTTTGGGGAAGCAAAAACTGCAAACTATACATGAAGTTCCATAAGTGTACACACAGGTTTCAACAGTGGAAATGAAAAATAGAGCTCTACTCATATGTATCTATATATACTGACATATATAGATTTCCATGTGTTTACATATATATATATATATATTTATATATATATATTTGAGTTACTATGTCATAGAATCTTGACAGTAAGAAGTTTTACAACACGAGGTTAAAGTCCAACAGTTTTGTTTGGAGTTACTAGCTTTCAGAGCGCAGCTCCTTCATCAGGGTCACTCACCTGATGAAGGAGCTGTGCTCCGAAAGCTACCCCTGTCCAACATTGGCATCTCCACATCACGGCAAACTCGACAGTGCAGAAGGAGGCTATTCAGCCCATAGAGTCTGCACCAATTAGTCTTTCCAAATATTTCATGTTGTGTTGATCAGTCTATTTCTGTAATGATTGCAAAACTATGATCATGTGAGTAATTTCGAATAATTCCATTTAGCCTGGTTCACTCGATGGAAATGATTATTTTTTATGTAAATTCCTCACAAAATCACCAAGTAACTATTGCGGAAATCATGAATTCCATCATGTGAGTGTTGTTACACATTACAAATTGTGTTTCTTCCAGTACATATTGAGGGAAAAGTGCAGAGCAATGCGAATGCACAGTCAAGCTAACAATACTCCACTTTGTCACATAAAGTAAATCTGTAATTATGAATTCATAATTTAAATTCATACTTGGCACAATATTCATTTTCTTTCTTTTTTTAAAATAATTTTTATTGAGAAATTTTGATTTTATACAACATTGACGCACCTTAGTAAAATACCGAAAATAACAATAATATTAACAATCATATACATTCGCCCCATCCCCATGAACAACCCAGCATTTTAACAACAACGCATATTAACACACTATAAAGTTACAGAATAAACACTACAATAATGCACCCCCCCCCCCCCCCCCGGGTTGCTGCTGCTATTGACCCAGTTACCTATCTCTGAGCCAGGAAGTCCAAAAAAGGCTGCCATCGTTTATAGAACCCTTGTATTGATCCTCTCAGGGCAAATTTGACCTTTTCCAATTTTATAAATCCCGCCATGTCACTGATCCAGGTCTCCACATTTGGGGGCCTTGCATCCTTCCACTGTAGCAGAATCCTTCGGCGGGCTACTAGGGACGCAAAGGCCAGGACACCGGCCTCTTTCGCCTCCTGCACTCCCGGCTCTACCGCAACTCCAAAAATCGCGAGTCCCCACCCTGGTTTGACCCTGGATCCAACCACCCTTGACACCGTCCTCGCCACCCCCTTCCAGAATTCTTCCAGTGCTGGGCATGCCCAGAACATATGGGCGTGGTTCGCAGGACTCCCCGAACATCTGGTGCACCTGTCCTCACCCCCGAAGAACCTACTCATCCTAGTCCCGGACATGTGGGCCCGGTGCAGCACCTTAAATTGGATGAGACTAAGCCTCGCACATGAGGAGGAAGAGTTGACTCTCTCCAAGGCATCCGCCCAAGTCCCGTCCTCTATCTGCTCCCCGAGTTCCTCCTCCCATTTAGCCTTCAGCTCCTCCACTGACGACTCCTCCACCTCCTGCATTACCTTATAGATGTCAGACACCTTCCCCTCTCCTACTCACACTCCCGAAAGCACTCTGTCCATCGCCCCCTGCGAGGGCAGCAAAGGGAATCCCTCTACCTGTCGCCTAGCAAACGCCTTTACCTGCAGGTATCTGAACATGTTCCCCTGGGGAAGGCCAAATTTATCTTCCAGTTCCCCCAGGCCCGCAAACCTTCCGCCAATAAACAGGTCCCTCAATTTGCTGATGCCCGCCCTTTGCCACCCCCTGAATCCCCCATCCGTGTTCCCCGGGATGAACCGATGGTTGCCACCCAGTGGAGCTTCCATCGAACCCCCTGTTTCCCCCCGATGCCGTCTCCATTGTTCCCAGATTCTTAGGGTCGCCGCCACCACCGGGCTCGTGGTAAACCTCTTAGGGGAGAGCGGCAACGGTGCCGTTACCATGGCACCCAGGCTCGTACCTCTACATGACGCCATCTCCATTCTTTTCCACGCCGCCCCTCCCCCCTCCATCACCCATTTACGCACCATTGACACATTGGCTGCCCAATAGTACCCCAGAAGGTAGGGCAGTGCCAGCCCACCTCCATCCCTTCCTCGCTCCAGGAACACCCTCCTCACTCTCGGAGTCCCATGTGCCCACACAAAACTCAGAATACTGCTAGTCACTCTCCTAAAGAAGGCCCTGGGGATAAATATGGGCAGGCACTGAAAAAGGAACAAGAACCTCGGAAGCACTGTCATTTTGACGGACTGCACCCTCCCCGCCAACGACAATGGCAGCATGTCCCACCTCCTGAACTCCTCCTCCATCTGATCTACCAGCCTGGTAAAGTTATGCTTGTGGAGAGTCCCCCAGTCCCTGGCCACTTGCACCCCCAGGTACCTAAAGCTCTCCCCTGCCCACCTAAGCGGGAGCCTACCAATTCCTTCTTCCTGGTCTCCAGGGTGCACCACAAACACCTCGCTCTTGCCTAAGTTTAATTTATAACCTGAGAAGGTCCCAAACTCGGATAGTAACTCCATCACTCCCGGCATCCCTCCCACCGGGTCCGCCACATACAGTAACAGGTCGTCGGCATACAACGACACCCTATGTTCCTCTCCACCTCGCACCAAGCCTCTCCACCTCTCTGAATCTCTCAATGCCATCGCCAGCGGCTCGATTGCCAGTGCAAACAACAAGGGGGACAAGGGGCAACCCTGCCTGGTCCCTCGGTAAAGCCGGAAGTACTCCGACCTCCTCCTATTCGTAGCCACGCACGCCATCGGGGCCTCATATAACAGCCTTACCCATCTAATGAACCCTTCACCAAATCCAAACCTCCCCAACACCTCCCATAGGTACCCCCACTCCACTCTATCGAAGGCCTTCTCCGCATCCAGCGCCACCACTATCTCTGCCTCCCCCTCAATCGCCGGCATCATAATGACATTCAGCAATCTCCGCACATTCGTGTTCAGCTGCCTTCCCTTCACAAAACCTGTCTGATCCTCGTGCACAACCCCTGGCACACAATCCTCTATCCTGGTGGCCAGGATTTTTGCCAGCACCTTAGCGTCCACGTTGAGGAGAGATATGGGCCTGTATGAACCACACTGCTGGGGGTCCTTGTCCTTCTTTAAAATTAACGAGATCAGCGCCCGTGACATCGTCGGGGGCAAAGTCCCCCCCTCCCACGCTTCATTGAGTGTTCGCACCAGCAAGGGGCCCACTAGATCGACAAACTTTTTATAAAATTCCACCGGGAACCCATCCGGCCCCGGTGCCTTCCCTGACTGCATCTGCCCGATCCCCTTAACTAGCTCCTCCAGCTCAATCGGCGCACCCAACCCCTCCACCTTCTCCTCCTGCACCTTCGGGAAAGAAAGCCCGTCAAGGAACCTCTCCATTCCCCTCCTCTCCCCCGTTGGCTCCGACCGGTACAGTTCCCCGTAAAAATCCTTGAAGACCTCATTCACCTCTACCCCCTTCCGCACCACATTCCCACTCTTATCTCTCACTCCAGCAATCTCCTTAGCCGCATCCCGCTTACGCAGCTGATGAGCCAGCATCCTACTCGCCTTTTCACCATGTTCGTACACTGCCCCTTGTGCCTTCCTCCACTGTGCCTCCGCCTTTCTAGTGGTCAGCAAATCAAATTTAGCCTGCAGGCTGCGCCTCTCCCCCAACAGTCCCTCCTCTGGTGCCTCTGCATACCTCCTGTCCACCTCCAGCATCTTTCCTACCAGTCTATCCCTCTCACTCCTCTTGCTCCTCTCCCTGTGTGCCCGGATGGATATTAGCTCCCCACGAATTACTGCCTTCAGGGCTTCCCAGACCATCCCCACCTGAACCTCCCCCGTATCATTCACCTCAAGGTACCCCTCAATACTTGCCCGGACCCTCCTACACACCTCCTCCTCCGCCAACAACCCCACATCCAACCGCCACAATGGACGTTGGTCTCGCACCTCTCCCTTCTCCAACTCTATCCAATGCGGAGCGTGGTCGGAGATTGCAATGGCCGAATACTCGGCCTCCTCCACTCTCGGAATCAGTCCCCTACTCACCACGAAGAAATCTATCCGAGAGTAGACCCTATGTACGCGGGAGAAGAAAGAGTACTCGCGTGCCCTCGGCCTTACAAACCTCCATGGATCCACCCCACCCATCTGGTCCATAAACACTCTCAGTACCTTGGCCGCCGCCGGCCTCCTACCCGTCCTAGAGCTGGACCGATCCAGTGAAGGATCCAACACCGTATTAAAGTCCCCCCCTATGATCAGACCTCCCGCCTCCAGATCCGGGATCCGTCCCAACATACGCCTCATAAAGCCCGCATCGTCCCATTTTGGGGCATACACACTAGCCAGTACCACCTTCTCTCCTTGTAGCCTGCCCCTAACCATCACATACCTACCCCCCTTATCCGCCACCACCTCCGATGCCTCAAACAACACATTTTTCCCCACCAGAATCGCCACTCCCCGGTTCCTCACATCCAACCCCGAGTGGAAAACCTGCCCCACCCATCCCTTCCTCAGGCGGACCTGGTCCGCCACCCTCAGGTGGGTCTCCTGAAGCATTGCCACATCCGCCTTTAGCCCCTTCAGGTGAGCCAGTACCCTTGACCGCTTCACCGGCCCATTCAACCCTCTCACATTCCAGGTGACCAACCGGATCAGAGGGCGTCCCGCCCCCTCCCCCGTCGGCTAGCCATAGCCCGTTGACTGCCCGCCCCAGGCCAGCACCCCCTGCTCGACCCCGTCCCCATAGCGACAACCCCTCACCTCTGTCCCCCCAGCCCCCACCAGCTCCTTCTTGACCCTACCAGCAGCAACCCGGTATTCCCCTTTCCCCCCTCCCTTCCCCCCCAGGCTAGGAACCCTCCCAGCTGCGAACCGTCCTCCATTGTACTTCCGTGGGTCAGCTAACTTCTGCTGACCCCGGAAACTCCCGCCAATAGCCCGACCCCTCCCGAAATGGGATCATCCCCCAATCTATCCCTCCTCCAGGCACGGCTCCAGCGCGGGGAAGAACCAGTTAAGGCCCCGCCTCCCCCGTCACCCTCTCCACCCCCCAGCCCCGCAGCGCGGGAAACCAGAGGAAAGCCCGCGCTTTTGCACTGCCCCACCACACCCTTCTGACGCAGCTCCCAAATATCAGCCCCAATCCATACCCCCACTCCGGCATAGAATACAACATACCCCCCCGACCCTCCCCTCAAGATACACAGCCCAGACAATGCCCCACAGCACAAAAACAAAAACATAGCAGAACAACCCCTCCGTAAATAACCATATCAAAATTGCAAAAGTACTAAAACAAGAAGAAAACAACAGAAGAAAAAGAGAACACAGCAACAGCAGAATCCAGCACTAATATCTTACAGCCGACCTCGCAACCCCCAACCCCTAGTTCAAGTCCAGTTTCTCCGTCCGCAGGAAGGCCCACGCCTCCTCCGGGGAATCAAAATAATGGTGCCGGTCCAAATAAGTTACCCACAGGTGCGCGGGCGGCAACATTCCGAACTTTATCTTTTTTCTATAAAGCACCTCTTTCGTCCGATTAAATCCGGACCACCGCTTAGCCATCTCCGCACTCCAGTCCTGGTAGATCCGCACTACCCCATTCTCCCAATTGCTGCTCTTCACCTTCTTGGCCCAGCGCAGCACGCACTCCCGATCACTGAACCGGTGGAACCTCACCAGCACCGCACGCGGGGGTTCATCTTCCTTGGGCCACCTGGCCAGCACCCTGTGCGCTCCCTCCAGCTCCAAGGGCAAATGGAGAGATCCGGCCCCCACTAGCGAATTCAGCATTACAGCCACATAGGCTGTCAGGTCCGATCCCTCCAGCCCCTCTGCAAGGCCCAAGATCCGCAGGTTTTTCCGCCTCATGCGGTGATCCAGCTCCTCAAAGCGTTCCTGCCACTTCTTGTGGAGTGCTTCGTGCCCCTCCACCTTACTCACGAGGACCACGGCCTCCTCCTCTCCTTCAATGGCCTGCGTCTGCAACTTCTTGACGGCAGCACCCTGGGTGGACTGAATCTCTGACAGCCTTCTGTTCGTTTCCTGCAGAGAGCTCAGTACTTCATCCTTGAATTCTTTAAAGCAGCGCAGGAGATCAGTTTGTTGTTCCTGGGCCCACAGCCTCCACTCCTCTGGAGCTCTGTCAGCGGCCATCTTGGATCCCTTCCCCCGTTTTTTCTGAGGAGCTGCTGCTGTTTTTTCCCCCTTTCCACTCCGAGTTCGAGTCATGGACTGCAGGGAAAGTCGTTCAGCACACCTTCCCCCACCGGGAGACGTCGAAAAATTTCCGTTTTGGGCTCTCAAAAGAGCCGAAAAATCTCTTTAAAATGGGAGGTCCCAAATGTGTGGCTTACTGATCCATCACAGCCACCGGAAGTGACAATATTCATTTTCAAAAGCTACTTGTGGTGGTGGGGATGATGGCGGAGGGCAAGGTTCAATTTTCGCCAAGGGCACATAATCTTCTTCCACCGTTTCTGAGAAGTCACCTAAATTGCTCACGGGTTAGATCAGGAGTTTGCAATGGTTTAAATGGACGATAATGTGGAGACATCCCATTTTGCAGTTCTCCCCGTGTTCCTTTTGTTGTCTATATTAGAAATAATATTTGAGGATTTGACATTACCAGAAGGATGTGGATGCTTTACAGAGGGTGCAGAGGAGGTTTACCAGGATGTTGCCTGGTATGGATGCTGCTAGCTATGAAGAAAGGTTGAGTAGATTGTTTTCTGGAAAGACGGAGGTTGAGGGGAGACCTGATTGAGGTCTACAAAATTATAAGAGGTATGGACAGGTTGGACAGCAACAAGCTTTTTCCAAGAGTGGGGGTGTCAATTACAAGAGGTCACGATTTCAAGGTTAGAGGGGAAAAGTTTAAGGGAGATGTGCGTGGAAAGTTTTTTACGCAGAGGGTGGTGGGTGCCTGGAATGCTTTGCCAGCGGAGGTGGTAGAGGCGGGCACAATAGCATCATTTAAGATGCATCTGGACAGATATATGAATGGGTTGGGAACAGAGAGAAGTAAACCTTGGAAAATAGGCAACAGGTTTAGATAAAGGATCTGGATCGGCGCAGGCTGGGAGGGCCGAAGGGCCTGTTCCTGTGCTTTAATTTTGTTTGTTCTTTGAATATGAGAAAATGGATGACAGTGTAAAATAAGCATTGTCGGATCACCTTGTCATTATTACTTTCTACTGATTTTCATTTCCATTAATATGAGGGGAAATAACATCAGGAAAAATGGAGAACAGGTGGCGGACCTCACATTATCCACAACATGAAAAAATGTGCCCAATTAATCAATAATTCCAGAAATTATATCATTAAAATCAGTGAGTCAATTAATGTTTGAATTAATGTTAAATCCAGACAGTAAAATATACCTTTGTTTTTTTGTGAGTTTGTTATTTACAGCATGGCCCATCGTGTCTGCATCGGCTCCCAAATAGCAACATAGCTGGTCCTATTCCCCATGCCTATGTCTGTAGTCCTCTAAATTAATCACTTTCAAATATATATCCAGCTCTCTTTTGAAACCTTGTATACAATCCACCTCCACCACTCTCCCAGGTAGCACATTCCAATTCCTAACAACTCTCTGAGCAAAGGACTTCCTCCTCATCTCACTTGCAAGCTCCCTTGCTGACCCTCTTGAAATTGTGACCCTGTAGTCACTCGCATACCAACTGTGGAAACAGAATATCCTTCTTTGCCTTGTCAAAATTGTTCTGAATTTTGAACACCTCAATAAGGTCACTTCTTAATCTTCTTTGCTCCAAGGAGAACAAGCTCAATTTCTCCAATCTTTCCTTGTATTTAAAATTCCGCAGGTGGGATTCTCCTTGCCTGAGCCAATATCGTAATCAGTGATCAGACGGAGAATCACATTTTACGACCGAATCAGGTGAAGAGCCTGTTTTCCGAAGCTCCGCCCTCTCCAAAATGGAGTATGCCGCACGCCGTTAGGACCACCTCAGTATATCACCAAAAGGCACCGTGATGCTCCGCCCCTGATGGGCCGAGTTCACAATGGCGCGGATCACTTGTACTCTCAGTTTTTGTCAACTTTGTGTGGCAGTTGCAGAGTATTCAGCGGTGCCACGGTCAGGGGGAAGCCGTGGCCCTGGTCAGGGCTGCTTTAGCGAGGGCTTGGGGGACTGGTGGGCATTGGGTCCGAGGGTGGCGATGGGGATCCGGAAGGCACTGTCTGGCAGGTCGGGTCTGCATGCGCCAAGCCTCATGTTGTACTACGCGACCGCTGCAGGTCGTCCCCGTACACATGCGCACCCACGGACCTGGTCATTCTCCGGCCATTTCTGACACATGAGTTTTACGTAGCGCCACTGCTAGGCCCTCACTGGTCCCGGAATCGGTGAGGGTTCGGCGCAAATTTTAGCGTTGTACAATGCAATAGTTCCCACGCCTGTGTCGGTACTTTGCCACAGAGTCGGAGAATCCAGTCCCTCATTGCTGATATCATCCCTGTAAATATCCTTTGCACTATCTCCAGGGCTTCACCGTCCTTCCTTAAATAATATTCCCAGATCTGATCATAATATTCCAAATGTCTGACCAATGATTTAGTGCCGCTGCTAGTGTCACACGGGAGGATTTAAACTAGTTTGGCAGGGAGGTGAGAACCAAAGCAAAGGTGAACTAACAAGGGGAACCAGAGAATAGGGCCAGTAAGACTCAGAGGAGGAGCAGGCAAGGTGTGGTTGCTGATCAAAGAGGGTCTGGAGGACTGAAGTGCATTTATACCAATACAAGTTGTGTAACAGATCAGGCAGGTGAACTTAGGGCTTGGATTAGTACTTGGAACTATGATGTTGCCATGATAGAGGCTTGGTTAAGGGAAGGACAAGATTTGTAGCTGAACGTTCCAGGATATAGATGTTTCAGGTGGGATAGGTGGGGGTGTAAAAGGGGTGGGGAAGTTTCACTACTGGTTAAGGATAATATCACAAGTATTGTGGGAGGACCCCTCCGAGGGTTCATTCAACGTGGCAATATACAAGAGCCTGTGAATAGTAAGGTGTGGTCACAATGTTGGGGTATCCTATAGCCCTCCCAACAGCCAATGGTAGATGGAGGAACAGATTTGTAGGCAGATATTGGGAAGGTGTAAAAGTAACAGGGCTGTTGTGGTGGATGATTTTAACTTCCCCTCTATTGACTGGGACTCACTACGAGGGGCGGGATCTGACAGAGTTTGTGAGGAACATCCAGGAGGTCTTCTTGAAACAGTATCTAGATAGTTCAACGAGTGAAGGGGCCATACTGGACCGGGTACTGGGGAATGAGCCCGGCCAGGTGCTCGATGTTTCAATAGGGGGGCAGTTCGTGATCAGTGACCTCAATTTATTGAGCTTTAAGGGACTGATAGATAAAGACAAATGTAGTCCTCAGGAAAAGGCGCTAAATTGGGGGAATGCTAATTACAACACTATTAGGCAGGAACTGAAGGGTGTAGACTGAGGGCAGATGTTTGAGGGCAAATCAATGTATGTCATGTGAGAGGTTTTCAAGTGTAAATTGATAGGAATTCAGGACCAGTACGTTCCTGGAAGAATGAATGATAAGTATGACAAGTTTTTGGAATCTTCGATAATGAGAGATATTGTAAGTGGCAAATGGAGTTTAATGTAGAGAAGTGTGAGGTGATTCACTTTGGAAAGAATAACAGGAATGCGGAATATTTGGATAATGGTAAAATTCTTGGTAGTGTGGATGAGCAGAGGGATCTCGGTGTCCATGTACATAGATCCCTGAAAGTTGCCACCCAGGTTGATAGGGTTGTGAAGAAGGCCTATGGTGTGTTGGCCTTTATTGGTAGAGGGATTGAGTTCCAGAGCCATGAGGTCATGTTGCAGCTGTACAAAACTCTGTTACGGCCGCATTTGGAGTATTGCGTACAGTTCTGGTTGCCTCATTATAGGAAGGACGTGGAAGCTTTGGAACGGGTGCAGAGGAGATTTACCAGGATGTTACCTGGTATGGAGGGAAAATCTTATGAGGAAAGGCTGATGGACTTGAGGTTGTTTTCGTTAGATAGAAGAAGGTTAAGAGGTGACTTAATAGAGGCAAACAAAATGATCAGAGGGTTAGATAGGGTGGACAGTGAGAGCCTTCTCCAGCGGATGGAGGTGGCTAGCACGAGGGAACATAGCCTTAAATTGAGGGGTAATAGATATAGGACAGAGGTCAGAGGTAGGTTTTTTACACAAAGAGTGGTGAGGCGTGGAATGCCCTACCTGCAACAGTAGTGAACGCGCCAACATTGAGGGCATTTAAAAGTTTATTGGATAAGCATATGGATGATAATGGCATAGTGTAGGTTAGATGGCCTTTAGTTTTTGACTTCCCATGTCAGTGCAACATCGTGGGCCGAAGGGCCTGTACTGCGCTGTAACATTCTATGTTCTATGTTCTATGTAAATCTAGTCAAAAGGTAAAAGGAAGCATTTGTCAAGGCTCGGAGGTTGGAAACACACAAAGCAAGTGTGGAATACAAGGAAAGTAGAAAGAAACCTAATCAAGGAATCAGGAGGGGTAAAGCGGGTTGCGAAAAGTCATTAGCCAGCAGGATTAAGGAAATTATACAGGCCTTTGTGAGGCCACAGCGGGAGTATTGTGTGCAGTTTTGGTCTCCTTCTCTTAGGAAGGATGCTCTTGTTCTCGAGGGAGTGCAGCAAAGGTTTACCAGACTGATTCCAGGGATGGCGGGACTGTCATATGAGGACAGATTGACTAGGTTAGGATTATTCTCGCTGGAGTTCAGAAGAATGAAGGGGGGTCTCATCGAGACTTATAAAATTCTAACGGGACTGGACAGCGTAGTTGCAGGGAAGACGTTATCAATGATGGATGTGTTCAGAACCAGGGGTCACAGTCTGAGGATTCAGGGTAAACCATTTCGGACAGAGATAGGGAGACATTTCTTCACCCAAAGAGTGGGGAACCTGTGGAATTCATGACCACTGGAAGTAGTTGATGCTAAAACATTTAATATAATTAAGAGGTGGCTAGATATAGCACTTCAGGTGAATGGCATCAAATGCTATGGGGAGAAAGCAGGATTAGGCTATTGAGTTGGATGATCAGCCATGATCGTGATGAATGGCGGAGCAGGCTCAAAGGGCCAAAAGGCCTCCTCCTGCTCTATGTAAAATCCCAAGGATTTTTATTCATATATACTGAGCAAGAGGGGAGCCAGGGAGAGAGGTAGCCCACTCAACGATAGGGGATTGAATCGAGGTGTGGAGTCAGAGGACATGGGCGAGGTATTAAATGAGTACTTTGCGTCAGTATTCACCAAAGACAAGGACCTGGTGGATGATGAATCTGGGGAAGGATGTGTAGATAGTTTGAGACAGGTTGAGATCAAAAATCAAGAGGTATTGGGGGCCTTGAAAAACATTAAGGTAGGCAGATCCCCAGGACCTGATGGAATATATCCCAGAATACTGAGAGAGCCAAGGGAGGGAATTGCTGGGGCCTTGAGAGAAATATTTGTATCCTCACTGGCTACAGGGGAGGTCCCAGAGGTTTGGAGAATAGACACTGCTGTTCCTTTGTTTAAGAAGGTTAACAAGTGGATAGAGCTGTGAAGAAGGCCTCTGGTGTGCTAGCGTTCATTAACAGAGGGATTGAATTTCAGAGCCGTGAGGTGATGATGCAGCTGTACAAAACCTTGGTAAGGCCACATTTTGAGTACTGTCTGCAGTTCTGGTCACCTCATTTTAGGAAGGATGTGGACTCTTTGCGAAAGGTGCAAAGGAGATTTACCAGGATGTTGCCTGGAATGGAGAGTAGGTCTTACCAGGAAAGGTTGAGGGTGCTTGGCCTTTTCTCATTAGAACGAAGAAGGATGAGGGGCGACGATCGATGTTTGTAAGATGATCAGGGGAATAGACAGAGTAGACAGTCAGATAAATTTTCCCCGGGTGGAACAGACCATTACAAGGGAACATAAATTTAAGGTGAATGGTGGAAGATATAGGGGGATGTCAGAGGTAGGTTCTTTACCCAGAGAGTAGTGGGGGTATGGAATGCACTGACTGTGGAAGTAGGTGAGTCGGAAACATTAGGGACCTTCAAGCGGCTATTGGATAGAACATAGAACATTACAGCGCAGTACAGGCACTTCAGCCCACAATGTTGCACCGTCCTGTGAAACCCTTCTAAAGTCCCTCTACACTATTCCCTTATCGTCCATATGCCTATACAATGACCATTTGAATGCGTTTAGTGTTGGTGAGTCCATTACTGTTGCAGGCAGGGTATTCCACACCCTTACTACTCTCTGAGTAAAGAACCTACCTCTGACATCTGTCCTATATCTATGTCCCCTCAATTTAAAGCTATGTCCCCTCATGCTGGAAATCACCATCCGAGGAAAAAGGCTCTCGATGTCCACCCTATCTAATCCTCTGATCATCTTGTATGCCTCAATTAAGGCCCCTCTTAACCTTCTTCTCTCTAACGAAAACAGCCTCAAGTCCTTCAGCCTTTCCTCATATGAACTTCCCTCCATACCAGGCAACATTCTTGTAAATCTCCTCTGTACCCTTTCCAATGCTTCCACATCCTTCCTATAATGTGGCGACCAGAACTGCACACAATACTCCAAATGCGGCCAAGGTCCCTTATGGCAGACTGGTACAGAAGGTGATGTCGCACAGGATTAGAGGTGAGCTGGTAAGATGGATATCGAACTGGCTAGGTCATGGAAGACAGAGGGTAACCGTGGAAATGTGCATTTTTGAATGGAGGGCTGTGACTAGTGGTGTTCCTCAAAGATCAGTGCTGGGACCTTTGCTGTTTGTAATATATATCAATAGATTTGGAGGAAAATGTTTTGATTCGTAAGTTTGTAGATGACACAAAGATTGGTGGAATTGTGGACAACAATGAGGGCCATCAGAGGATACAACAGGATATAGATCAGTTGGAGACTTGGCCGGAGAGATGACAGATGGAGTTTCATCAGGTCAAATGTGAGGTGATACATTTTTGAAGGTCAAATACAGATGGGAAATATACAGTAAATGGCAGAATCCTTTAGACTACTAATAGGCAGAGGGATCTGGGTGTACAGATACCCAGGTCCTGAAAGTGGCAAAGCAGGTGGAGAAGGTAGTCAAGAAGGCATATGGCATTCTTGCCTTCATCGGCCAGGGCAATGAGTGTAAAAATTGGCAAGACATGTTGCAGCTTTACAGAAACTTAGTTCGACAAACACTTGGAATATAGTGTTGTTATGGGCCAGGGTTTAGAAAAGTCCAAAGTATATCATGGAGTGCACCTGACCTACAATTGGTTATTGATTTTTGGTTACGATGAGCACAAGGACCAGTCTTTCCGGTGTTATTCAACAGGGGCATGAAGCACTTTTAATCAAAAACAAAGTTTATTCTACAAATTTAGTTGACATTTTTATAAGCACACACAGTAAGCATTTTCATCAACTAACAATACAAATATCCATCACAGTTGCAGTACTCTATGTATAACTTTTAATAAATGTCTCCCTTAAGCTGTTCCAATTTAATAATTGGGGCCTCACGGTAGCATGGTGGTTAGCATTAATGCTTCACAGCTCCAGGGTCCCAGGTTCGATTCCCGGCTGGGTCACTGTCTGTGTGGAGTCTGCACGTCCTCCCCGTGTGTGCGTGGGTTTCCTCCGGGTGCTCCAGTTTCCTCCCACAGTCCAAAGATGTGCGGGTTAGGTGGATTGGCCATGCTAAATTGCCCGTAGTGTAAGGTTAATGGGGGGATTGTTGGGTTACGGGTATACGGGTTACGTGGGTTTAAGTGGGGTGATCATTGCTCGGCACAACATCGAGGGCCGAAGGGCCTGTTCTGTGCTGTACTGTTCTATGTTCTAATAACAAGATCCCATAAACCAGGAAATCCTTTTCAAAGGTGTGGCCCAGCACACGAAACTCAAGACCTGGTATGGATGTTCCTTTTCCTTTCCAAAACAGCAGGTTTGAATTCTTTCCAGAAAATAGTTATTTCTTTTTGAGTTATCAAGCAGTCTGGAAACAGCTTTTAAAATGCAGACAGAGAAAAAACTTTCTTTCAACCTGTACAGAACCAAACCAGTTCAAACACAAAGTGAACATTAAACTCAGCCACAGCCAGCTCCCAACACAAAAACGAAAGTAAAAACCAACTCCAAGAGCCACAGCCCAGCTCCACAAATTTACATCACTGAAACTGGGGGCAGCACAGTAGCATGGTGGTTAGCATAAATGCTTCACAGCTCCAGGGTCCCAGGTTCAATTCCCGGCTGGGTCACTGTCTGAGCGGAGTCTGCACGTCCTCCCCATGTGTGCGTGGGTTTCCTCCGGGTGCTCCGGTTCCCTCCCACAGTCCAAAGATGTGCGGGTTAGGTGGATTGGTCATGCTAAATTGCCCGTAGTGTCCTAAAAAGGAAGGTTAAAGGGGGGTTGTTGGGTTACGGGTATAGGGTGGATACGTGGGTTTGAGTAGGGTGATCATTGCTCGGCACAACATCGAGGGCCGAAGGGCCTGTTCTGTGCTGTACTGTTCTATGTTCTATGTTCTATGAAACATTTCTTAAAGGTACACTCACATGACAGTGTTTAATTCTAGTCGCCGTACTAACAGAAAGATGTGGAGGCGTTGTAGAGAGTACTGAAAAGATTTACGAGTTTGTAGTACATATAAAAGATTTGGAGGAAAATGTAACTGGTCTCATTGGTAAGTTTACGGACGACACAAAGGTTGATGGAATTGCAGGTAGCGATGAGGACTGTCAGAGCATACAGCAGGATTTAGATCGTTTAGAGTCTTGGGCGGCGAGATAGCAGATGGAGTATAATCCAGACAAATATGAGGTAATGCATTTTGGAAGGTCTCATACAGGTACGAAATATACAGTGAATGGTAGAACCCTCAAGAATATTGACAGTCGGAGAGATCTTGGTCTACAGGTTCACAGGTCACAGAAAAGGGCAACACAGGTAGAGAAGATAGTCAATAAGGCATACAGCATGCTTGCCTTCATTGGCTGAGGCATTGAGTATAAAATTTGGCAAGTCATGTTGCAGCTGTATGGAACCTTAGTTAGGCCTCACTTGGAGTATAGTGTTCAATTTTGGTCGCCACACTACCAGAAGGATGTGAAGGCTTTAGAGAAGGTGCAGAAGAGATTTACTAGGATGTTGACTAGTATGGAGGGCATTAGCTATGAGGAGAGGTTGAATGAACTTGGTTTGTTCTCACTGGAACGAAGGAGGTTGAGGGGTGACCTGATAGAGGTCTACAAAATTATGAGGGTCGTAGACAGCGTGGATAGTCAGAGACTTTTTCTCAGGGTAGAATGATCAATTACTAGGGGGCATACGTTTAAGGTGCGAGGGGCAAGGTTTAGAGGAGATGTACGAGGTACGTGTTTTACACAGAGGGTAGTGGCTGCCTGGAACTCTCTGCCGGAGGAGGTGGTGGAAGCAGGGACGATATTTACATTTAAGGGGCATCTTGACAAATACATGAATAAGATGATGTGGAGATGCTGGTGTTGGACTGGGGTGAGCACAGTAAGAAGTCTTACAACACCAGGTTAAAGTCCAACAGATTTGTTTCAAACACAAGCTTTCGGAGCACTGCTCCTTCTTCAGGTGAGGAAACTACTCATTCGCCTGAGGAAGGAGCTGTGCTCCGAAAGCTTGTGATTGAAACAAACCTGTTGGACTTTAACCTGGTGTTGTAAGACTTCTTACTATGAATACGATGGGAATAGAGAAATACGGACCCCGACCTGATAGAAGTCTACAAGATAATGAGGGGCATGCACAGAGCAGATAGTCAGAAGCATTTTCCCAGGGTAGAACAGTCAATTACTAGGGGGCATAGGTTTTAGTTTCCAGGGGCAAGGTTTAAATGAGATTGATGAGACCAGTTTTTTACACAGAGGGAGCCCGGGACTCGCTGTTGGGGAAGGTAGTGGATGTAGATGCGATAGTGACTTTTAAGGAGCATCTTGAAAAATACATGAATAGGATAGGGACAGAGGGATATGGTCCTGGAAGGGTCGGAGGGCTTTATTTCAGATGGGCAGCATGGTCTGTGCAGGTTTGGAGGTCCTAAAGGCCTGTTCCTGTGATGTAATTTTCTTTGTTCTTTATTCTTTATTTGTAGAGATGTAGCATCACTTCCTTGCTTCTATACTCTATGCCTCTATTTATAAATTCAAGAATGCTATAAGTCTTAACACTGTTTCAACTTGCCTGGCCACCTTCAGCGAATTATGCACTTTAACCCCGAGGTCTCTCTGCTCCTATTCTCCCATCAACATTGTACCATTGAGCCTATATTATCTCCATGTTCCGTCTACAAAAATACATTACATCACATTTTGTTGCATTGACATTCACCTGCCAGGTGTCTTGTGTGTTCGTTAATTGAATTACTGTACATCCCAGTTAGGAGAAGCACATGAAGATTATTGGCTTAACATTGGTCTTTGACTTACAGCAAGATCTGGACGATAACACATTTTCAGCACACGTGATTTTTTAAAATCTGTGTAATTTTTCGAGCTGCTGAACCATCCTAACTAGTATGTCCACAGTGATTTAGCATCCAATACCCTACTGCGAGATAGTGATACGAGAATCAAACATGATCAGATTGAATGGCGCAGTGGGATCGAAGGGCCGAATGCCATCCTTCTGCTGCTGTTGACTTTGGTTCTATGAGATCTAGTATTGGCCATTCAATTTAGTGCTCGATTTGGAAAAACTGGAATTTGTTTTTGAAATTGTCCAGATGAGCCATAATTCTCAGTGGACTTTATCTCATAAAGTACAGTCTTTAATAAAACAATAGAATAATTCTGAAACACTATGTCCAACTGACATTAAATAGAACTTTAAAAACATGTAATGGGTATCAAGGATGCCTTTACCAAAACTTTTAATTTTAATTTGCATACTGTCAAATTTCCCTTTCACTTGTAACCTGTTTATCGGTTATCATTTCCAATTGAACAATTAACTGCAACATTGTCGACCAAACACACTTCTTGATACACATTTAACAGTTACAAGTATATTAATTAAATTCAACAATAATTGACTGTAATGTTATTGCCCTCCATATCGCATTCCTTCTCTAATTAAAAGTAACTGCATTTTTTGCCGGCCATTTACGAGCACCATTTAATAATTGACTGCAACTTTATTCATTTGTGTGTAATAAATTCTGAAAGAAGACTTAACCATGACATTATAATCTGAGTATTAATTGGCAAGTCCATTTTTACACCTACCTATTGGCATAAGACCATAAAACATAAGAGCAGAAGTTGACCATTCGGCTTATCGAGTCTGCTCTGCCTATTCAATGAGACCATGCCTGATCTGATATAATCCTCAACTCCACTTTCCCGCCTTATTCCCATAATACATGACTCCTGTACTGATTAAAAATCGGTCCATCACCCTTTAATATCCTTAACTAACCAGCCGTAAAGCCCTCTGCCGTAAAGAATTCCATTGATTCACTGTCCTCTGAGACAAGAAATTCGTCCTTATCTCTGTCTCAAATAGGCGACACCTTACTCTGAGATTATGCCCTTTGGTCCGAGACTCTCCAACAAGAGGAAACATCCTCTCAGCATCTACCCTGTCAAGGTCCCAGAGAATTCTATATGTCTCAATAAGGTCACCTCTCATTATTTTGAACTCCAATAAGTACAGACCTAATCTACTCAACCTCTTCTCGTAAAATAAACCTATACCTGGGTTCAGCCTAGTGAACCTTCCCTGGACTACCTCCAATGTCAGCATATCTTTCCTTAGATAAGGGGACCAAAACTGTTTACAATTTTAATTTTGCCTATTATTGATTAACAATACCTCTTTATCAACTAACTATTTGTTTCCATTTTCAATTTCAATTTCAACTGTGTTGCCTTGTGCAATTTGTACTCTGTCAAATGTACTAATTATCCACAACCTCAATCCACTACATGGAACATACAGTGCAGAAGGAGGCCATTCGGCCCATCGAGTCTGCACCGACCCACTTAAGCCCTCATTTCTACCCTTTCCTCGCAAATCAATAACCCCTCCTAACGTTTTTGGTCACTAAGGGCAATTTATCATGGCCAAGCCACCTCCACATCTTTGGACTGTGGAAGGAAACTGTAGTACCCGGAGGAAACCCACGCAGACAAGGATAGAACGTGCAGACTCCGCACATGGTGACCCAGTGGGGAATCGAACCTGGGATCCTGGCGCTGTGCTATCCACTTGTGCTACCGTGCTGCCCTTAATCTTATACGTTTATTAGCCCCATGTGAAAAACTTATTGCAAGTTTGTGTCTTTACATTTAACACATATTATTTACTAACGCATTTGTAAATTTCAATTGAACAGTTACTTTTAACTCCATTCCTTTCCTTTTTTTTCATCCAATGCTTTTGAATCATTAAATTGCTCTTTATGAACATTACATTTGTAAAATCTTTTAAAAAATAAATTTAGAGTACCCAATTCATTTTTTCCAATTAAGGGGCAACTTAGCTTGGCCAATGCACCTACCCTGCACATCCTTGGGTTGTGGGGTCGAAACGCATGCAAAAGGGGGAGAATGTGCAAACTCCATACGGACAGTGACAGACAGCTGGGATTGAACCTGGGATCTCAGCGCCATGAGGCAGCAATGCTAACCACTGCACCACCGTGCTGCCCACATTAGCAAAATCAACAGAACAATTAAAATGTTTGGTGGTGGGATGGTGGGGTTGCTGGCATTGGTGTTGGTGGTGTGGCACAGTTGGGAAGGGAGATATGGTGACAGACATCTGGAAGGACATGTGACTCAGGCCATGGGCCAGCTGAAAAAGGGGTATGGCTGATCAGCAGGGGGTGGCGGTTCGCAATCCCCCTGACCAGGCTGGTCACATGGAATGTGAGAGTTGAATTGGCCGGTTAAACGATCAAGTGTTTTCTGAGGTGTCTGAAGGTGGGCATGATATTTTTACAGTGCACGCACTTGAAGCTGGGGGTTAGGACAAGGCTCAGGAAGGGATGGGTCTGGCTGGACATGAAGTCAAGGGTGGTGGTGGTGTTGGTTAATACGATGGTGGTTTTTGTGGCCTATCCAGGGTGTAGGTATATGATGGTCTGTGGGAATTTGGAGGCAATGCTGATGGTCCTGGTGAATGTGTATGCCCCAAATTAGGATGACGTGGACTTTATGAAGTGGGTGTTCTTAAAAAATCCGGACCTGGACATGCATTGGCTGATTCTGGGGGATGATTTCAATACTGTCCTGGGCGCGATCTGAACTAATCAAGTTCTAATTCGTTGATGATGTCGGCGGTGATGAGGGTGTTGAGGGGGTTCATGGAGCTCAAGGGGGGGAGGTGGACCCTCAGAGGTTTGGGAGGCCGAGGGCGAAGTTGTTTTCATACTTCTCCCATGCTCACCGTGTGTACTTCTGGATCTATTTTCTTGTGATGGGCATAGCATTATTGGTGGGTGTGGCAGACTTGGAAGACTTGGCGATTGTGGTTTCTGACCACGATCCACATTGTGTGAATTTGTGGGTGGTTCAGGGGGAGGCCCAACATCCCCAGTGGGATTGGATTTGGGCTGTTGGCGGCCGAGGGGGCGGGGGGGGGGGGTGGGGGGGAGGTTGTGAGTGGGTGAGATCGGCGATTCAGGGTTGTGTGTTGAATGACATGGGGGAGGTCACAGCCTCCACGGAGGCACTCAAGGCTGTAGTTAGCGTGGAGTTTATTTTGATTTGGGCACACAATTTGGGCGAGGGTGATTTGGGGGAGGATGGCATGGGAGGAGAGAACAAGGCTGATAAATGGGATTCTAAGGGTGGATTAGAGCTACGCAGTGAAGCGGTTGTTAAGGCAGAGGCAGAAGTGCCAGTTGGATTTTGGATTAGTGTCCATGGGGAGGCGGTGGGTCATTGCGGAGCACCAGATGGGAAGTGCATGAGTATGGGTAGAAGGCGAGCAGGATTCTGGCCCACCAGTTGTGAAAGCAAGCAGCAGTGAGGGAGATTGGTAGGTTGACGGCTGAGAGGGTAAGGTGGTGACGAATCTGAACAGGGCAAATGGGGTATTTGAAGTCTTCTATCGGAGGCTGTATGAATCAGAGCCCCCATCTGGGAACGAGGAGATGCAACAGTTACTGGATTGGTTGGAGTTCCCTGAGGTGAAGTGGGCAAGGATCCAGCGGTGGGGGCCCCAATTGGGCTGATGGAGGTGATGGATGGTATGGATATGATGCAGGCAGACTCAGATGGGTTCCCAGTCGAGTTTTCTCAAAGGTTTGGTGCCGAGCTGGGGGTGCTGCTATTGAGGATGTACAACGACGAGGGAAGGGAGAGGGGAGAGCACCTCCTAATTGTCATAGGCTTCCATCTCCCTGATTTTAAATGCTGAACAGTGAGGCAAAGCTGTTGCCGAAGTTGGTAGCATTGTAAATTGAGGACTATATGCTGGGGATGATCGGGGAGGACCAGACGGGATTTATGGTGAAAGCAATTGTCGGCAAGTGTGCACAGGCTACTTAACGTAATTACGATGCCTTGGAGGTTGAAGGGCAGGAGGTAGAAATAGTGATGATGAAGAAGGCTTTTGATCAGGTGGAGTGGACATACTTGGTGGAGGTGTTGGAACAGTTTAGGTTCGGGCAGGGGTTTGTGAATTGTGTCCGGCTGCAGTACAGGGCACTGATGGCAAGCGTTCAGATGAACCTGATGTGTTTGGGGTACTTTGGGTTACATTGTTGGACAGGGGTGCCCTCTCTCCACATTTCTTTTCACCTTCATGATAGAACCATTGGAAAAGATGCTTAGGGCGTCAAAGGATTGGAAACGGATTGAGCGAGGGGTAGGGGGAAGTGCCAAGCTTTGGGTTTCGTTATGAAATGAAATGAAAATCGCTTATTGTCACGAGCAGGCTTCAAATGAAGTTACTGTGAAAAGCCCCTTATATGCAGATGATTTGTTAATATATATCTTGGAGCTGTTGGGCAGTATTGGAGAGATTATGGAGATTTTGGGGGACGTTGGCTGTTTTTTGGGGTATAAGTAGAATATGGGGAAGCGCAAGATAGTCCCAATCAATGCTGGAGGCAAGGACGGAGATTCGGGCAGATGTCGTTAAGGGTGGTGGGGGCCGAGCTTTAGATGTTTAGGAATCCAGATGGCACGGAGCTGGGCCCAGCTAAATAAATTGAACTTGGCATGATTGTTGGGGGGAAGTAGGTGGATTTTAAGAGGTGGAATGTGTTGCCGCTGTCATTGCTGGGCGTGTGCAGACAGTACAAATGATGGTGCTGTCCAGGTTTCTGTTCGATTTCCAGAATCTCCTTATCTTTCTCGCCAAGTACTTTTTCAGGATTGTTAATGGGATAATTTGATGGTTTGTGTGGGCGGGGAAGACCCCGCGGGTGAGTCGGGTGTTTTTGGAGGAAGGGCGGTGGGGAGGGAGTGCTGGCATTGCCAAATCTGATAAATTTACTGTTGGGCAGCGAATATTGGTATGGTGAGAAAATGGGCTGTTGAAGAGCGGTCGGTTCGGGGGCAGATGGAGGCGGCGTCGTTTATGGGGAATGCATTTGTGGGCTCTTTGTTGGCACCTCTTCCATTCTCGCCAGTCAGGTGCTCTGTGTGCCCAGTGGTGGTGTCAGCATTAAGGGTGTGGAACCAGTGCATGCAACATTTTGGACTGGAGGGCATGTCGTTGTGATATGAGACAGCGATAGTTTGTGCCGGTGGGCTGGATGCAAGGTTCTGGGATGGCAGGTGGAGATCGAATATTTCAGGGACTTGTTTATAGGGAGAAAATTCTCAGGGCTGGACGAGCTGGATAGTGGCATAAGTTGCCCAAAGGGAATGGCTTGGTGTCTGTAAGTGAGGTATTTCATGATGAGACGGATGCGACCCTTCCCGGGGCTGCCATCTCTTATGTTGCAGAATGAGTTGCAGGATGAAATAAGGGAGGAGAGTGTGTCGGACATATACAAGGAATTGATGGAGAGGAAGGGCCCGCTGGTGGCGTTCATGCGCAAGTAGGGAGGAGCTGGGAGGGGGGAGAGGTGGGGCTGGACATCGGTGCAGGCCTTGCGGAGGGTAAATGCATCCTTGTTGGGTTCTAGGTTAAGCCTCAATCCAGTTTAAAGTGGTGCATAGGGCCCACATGATGGTGGACAGGACAAGCAGGTTCTTTGCATGGCTGGAAGACAAGATGAGGGCAGTGTGTGAGGAGGCCTGCAAATCTCATCCACATAATTGGGGCGGGTCCAAGACTGAGGGGGTTCTGTCAGAGACTCTCAGATGTTGCGCCTGAGGTTCTGGGTGTGGGGGTAGCCCCAAGTCCAGAGATGCCGCTATTTGAGGTGTTGGGTGATCCAGGAAACCAGTGGAGGTAAGGCCAATGCATTGGCCTTTGCCTCACTGATCGCCCAGACGCAGATGCTGTTGTGTTAGAACATAGAACATAGAATGATACAGCACAGTACAGGCCCTTCAGCCCACGATGTTGCACCGACATGGGAAGTCAAAAACTAAAGGCCATCTAACGTACACTATGCCATTATCATCCATATGCTTATCCAATAAACTTTTAAATGCCCTCAATGTTGGCGACTTCACTACTGATGTAGGTAGGGCATTCCACGGCCTCACCACTCTTTGCATAAAAAACCTACCTCTGACCTCTGTCCTATATCTATTACCCCTCAATTTAAGGCTATGTCCCCTCATGCTAGCCACCTCCATCCGCGGGAGAAGGCTCTCACTGTCCACCCTATCTAACCCTCTGATCATTTTATATGCCTCTATTAAGTCACCTCTTAACCTTCTTCGCTCTAACGAAAACAACCTCAAGTTGGTGGGACATGGAGTCGCCGAAGGCAGGGGTGTGGGTGAGTGACCTGGTAGAATTTCTGAGGTTTGCGGGAGTCAGTAGAAAGGTTCACCCGAAGCTGGAAACCGTTCATTGATTTCTTCAAGGACGATTGAGGGGTCAGCAAGACGGGAGCCGGGGAGGGGGGATAATAAAGGGGTAAAGATTGGGTGGGCGGGTGTGGTGGGGTGTTGTTATTCGGGAAGTTGGGGATCTGTGGTTGTTTGTTTGGGTGGATGTGTTCTGATATTTTGCATATATATGTAAAAAGTCTTGAATAAAAATATTTTTTTTAAAAAGAAAAGAGAGATCCTTCTGTCTGTGTCAGACTATTGCTTAACCTCATAGCATTTGGCAAAAGCTGCTGTTCAGCTCACAGCTTCAGGCAGAACTGACCCCAAAACACTGCCACGACCTGGCCATTCCCATTACTACTTCCTCTGTATTCCACTCCAGTCCTATGTCCTGCTTATTTCAGTTTTAAACACAATGCGTGGGTTCTATGTTGGTGGGATCCTCTGCTTCACCGGCAGCGCAACCGTGCCCGCAGGTTTCCCGATGGTGCAGGATGGCCATAATGGGAAACTGTATTGGCTGGATGCTGGAAATGAGGATCCTGCTGCCGGCAGAAAAGGGGGCTGGCCAGATGGAGAATCCCACCCAATATGTCTCTAATTATCTGCACCCCAGTCATCATAACAAAGGCACATTAGCCTCACCTTTTTATCATAAGCATGGTTTAATATAACTATTGTCTTGCTTTAATGACATATTAATGGCACCTTATGTAACCACAGTGTCTGCCTGTCATTTAAACTAGGGTTTTATAAACATTATTGCACCAGATACATACACATCCTAACGCAGATTTTTAAAACTATTACTAGCCCAGATACATATAATTCAATATATATATATTTTTAAATCATGCATTCATCGCAAATTGTAATATTTTACATTGTCTGTTCACTGTCATGTCTAAGCTGGCGATTAACTGTAACTTTGTTGCACATTGGTCATGACATCGAATTTAATCATCAGCAGGTCCCGAGTTCGATCCCGGCTCTAGGTCACTGTTGGATTCAACAATTATCGAGGGGAATCTTTTAAAATATTAGCTAAAATTATTCTTGAAAATGATTGCATTTGTAGAAATATGAGTAAGTTATAATCGTTTGAATATTGTCCATGACTGTCTCAAATGTTAAGGATAATGTACTGCAAGTACTGATATTAAGGTACATTCGACAAGCTTGAAACAATCTCGTAACTGAGACCAGGCGTGACGTAGGGAGTTTGAATGTGGAACAGGAGTCATGCAACAACATTTTTGGGAAAGTTAATTGATTAATTTGGAGTAATTGGTTAATGTCTAATTAACGAATCGTCTGTTAAGTGACTGACACTTTTCTGAATGAATGAAGGGGGTCACAGCTGAAAATTAGAACCAATAAAACCAGTAAGGTGCTGAATCCAGATAAGGATTCCCAGATGACTTTGCGGAGGATGTGCCTGGACTTCATGTATAGGTCAGGGTCGCCTGACTTGCACACCTCAGACCTGTCCTTCAGTAGAGAGTCAATATCCCGATTAAGCCATGGTTTTCCATTGGGGAAAGTACGCACTAATTTCTTTGGCACGCAGTCGTCCACACATTTGCTGATGAAGTCTGTGATGGACGGTGCCCTTGATTTTCCTGTAGCAGTGGTCAAGAGTGTTGTCACCCCTGGTGGGACAGGATATGTGTTGGTGGAATTTTGGCAGTGCACGTTTGAGGTTGGCCTTGTTGATGCCCTGGCCAGAATGAACAAGGCCTCCAGGTGTTCTGTTTCATAGTTGTTTCCAAATTGTGTACAGTTCATCCAGCACCTTCTTCACATCTGCCTGTGGTGGGATGTAGACCGCTGTGATAATGGGTGACGTGAACTCACGTGAAATATAGTAAGGGCGGCACTTCATGGTCAGGAATTCCAGGGAGCAGTAGGTCGCCAAGGTAGCCACATCCAAGCACCAGGAGTTGATGAGGAGGCTCCTCCACCCATTGATTTGCCTGATGATGTGGTGTGGTCCGCCCGATGAATTGAGAAGCATTCAGGTTGTATGGCACAGTCCGGTGAGGAAAATGAGGCTGGCTGGGTGGAGAATCCCACCCGATATGTCTCGAATTATCTGCACCCCAGACATCATAACAAAAGCACATTAGCCATTAGCCTCACTGGTGAGGTTGGGGTGAGCCATTTCTCTGTGAAACAGAGCACACAGCAGTCTCTTACTTCCCTCTGAGAGGTAAGTCTACCGCTAAGTTTGTTCAGCTTGTTTGCCAGGAATATGCTGGGGAGAGGAGTCTTGAAACCCCATTGTTTCAGTCTCACCTGCAGACCACATTTCTCTCACTTCCTCAGTCAATGCTGTGACTGGATGATCGTGGAATTTGATAAGAGATATTTGACCTGGTGGAAGGTAGGTGGTTGCGTCAGACGGGGGCTGACGCGCTGGTTGTGTTTCCAAAGTGGGGGCTGGCAGGATCCCAGGTGCTGATTGTAGTATTGGATTTGCTGGGGGAACATGTTTCCCATCCGATCGGGTCTTGGCATTCTGCGAGTACAGGAATATCTTGCAATGCATTCGGGTCCTCGCACGGGGTCTCCGCCGTTTTGGGGGGTCTTTTGGCGCAGGCAGTGGCGTTCTGAGATAGGTTGGGCCGGTCCTGTGATCTGCTCCCTTCTTGGTCGCTCCTCAGTTCGGTCCTTGGAGTCGGCCTGGTCGGGCCTCCACATGGATACATCTTTCCTGAATCCTCAGGTAAGTCGGGTCGCTGGGCGGGCCTCTCCGGGTCGGGACGGGCAGGGCCTCGTGGTCGGGGGCCAGGTCAGGTGCTCCGGCAACTGGATCGGGCATTCTGGTGGCTAGCGTCGCTTCCTAGGACAGGTTGGGTGCTCCAAGGTCCGGGTCCAGTCGAAATCGAGGTCGGGGGTGCACTTCCGATTTGGGCCACATCAGCCACCACCGATATAAATATTAGGCCACAGTATGCCTTTGTGCTAAATGGATATGTTAATGGGAGAGGCGTGCACAACTTATAATTGGTCAAATGTTCTCATGTAATATGCATTATCTAATCTTGATCGAGAGCCATGAATGGACATAGATAATTAGTAACAAATGTTCGGTATGTGCCAATTTCTTGTAACCGAATCTTAAGTATATCTGTTGGTACAATTATTGAATCAGTGCTCTCTGGCGTGCCATCTGGGCCACCAATAGCCCAGTTATAACTGCAATAAAGTGGCGGCATGGTGATGCAATGGTTAGGACTGCTGCTGCACGGCACGAGGACCCGGTTTTGATCGTGGCCCCAGGTCACTGTCTGTGTAGCGTGTATACATTTCCGTCTGCGTGGTTCTCACCCCAACAACCCAAATAAATGCGGTACAGGTGGACTGGCCACGTTCAATTGCCTGTCGATTGAATTTTTTTTTAAAAGACTGCAATAAAGGCTTTGTTCATTACTCGAAAGGTCTTCATCTGGCATCACGTGATTGTGAGGGTGAAGTACACCAAAGTGGAATAGTTGTATAATTTCCCCATAAAACACCAATTCAACAAATGTATTATTTGCTGCTGCACTGATCATCAAGCCCAAATTAAGAAGTAATTTTTATCTGCTACTCTTCTACCTTTTGATGACCAGATTCAATTAACATATTAACTGCAGCTTCACACAACTGTGAATATTGTATCGATTCCAATTAAGGGGCAATTTAGCGTGGCCAATCCACCTAGCCTGCATATTTTTGGATTGTGAGGGTGAAACCCACGCAAACACGGGGAGAATGTCAAAACTCCACACGACAGTGACCCAGAGCCGGGATCGAACCTGGGACCTCAGCGCCGTGAGGCAGCACAGCTAACCCACTGTGCCACCGTGCTGCACTGTGACTATTGTATCGAGACTAATTTGGTAATTAACTGTATTTCTGAACCAGAACATTAATTGCACCCAATAGCCAACAACTGCTAATGTATCAGCTTTGAATACAATTGTCCCACTGCCAATACACCACATCTTTCCAAAATCCTTGACCATGTTTTTGTCTCCCAGATTCATTCTACTCCTGTATTTCTGAATCCTTGCAATCAGGTTTCCACCCCTGCCACCGTGACAAAATGTATCCTTTGGAAGTAACAAATGGCATTCCATGTTAGCGTGACAAAGGGAATCTACAACTCCTCGTTCTTTTAGCTGCAGCTTTTGTCACAATCAACCTGATCAAACTATGTTAACCAACTGGGTAGACCTGCAGTTTGGTTCCATTCTTGCATTGCTAAATATAGACAGGTTATCACTTACAATGGTTTGTTATCAACACTTCTAGTTTAAGCCAAGGATCTTTCATTCATCCAGCAACTCATTTTTTCTCATCTAAACACTTTCAATGGACTACAGACTCCAAATCAAAGGACAAAATGAGCAGATTCCTGTCAACAGCACAACCTGGAGGTTCTCCATCAACTCACTTACCATCCTGACTTTTATATCACTCTTCACTGTCACTAGACCAAAATCCTGGAACCCCTCCTTCACAGCACTGTGATGTACTTACACCACATGAACTGTAACGGTTCAAGAAGACATCTCACCAGCGCCTTCTCAAGGGCAATACATGCTGGCCAAGCCAGAAAAGTTCACATTATGAAAATGAATAAAAAAAGATGAAGTCTTAATGGTAGTGAAGTGAAAGTTATTCAGTATGCATTTATTAAATGGGGGTCATGAGGTGCGATTATGTTCATTTGCTGGGCATTCTTTGACTCATCGTTTATTTAATTTTAAAGTAAATGTGATTGGATATTTCATTGTATCCTTCAACTGCTTCCTGAATTTAGCCTGAGTCACTACATAAATACAAGTGTTCGTGCAGCAGCTCAGGAGCTGTAACATAAATCCAATATCTAATATAAAATCATATGGTGATAATGACTGATAACGCAAATCCCACAGTCTACCCCAAAGTGAATATGCCAAAAACAATGACCATAGCAGTATGAAATTTCCCGAGATAACAAACAGTAAGATGATGGATTTTCTCCGGCTCTCCATTTCTGAATCATTGAGACACTCCCAAGAGCTGTGAGCTTGGAGTCTCTTGCGGGCTCTGTTTGCCACTAAAATGCGCCTGACGGTTAGAACATTGAACAACATAACCAGAACAAATGGGATAAACGGGGTTACAATATAATGAAGGAGATCGACAGCTGTCCAGACTAATGATTTCAGATTATTGATTATGACCTTACAAAACCAGGGGATATTCATAAGCCAATAATAATCTGTTAACATAAAGTACCAAACAATATTCTTTAAACTGCTCAGCGCAGTCCCTGTTCCCAAAACTGGAGTTGCTGTTTCCCCAGTGCAGTATTTACTTTTCCTCTGCTGGTGACAAATTGCCACAAATCTATCAAAGGTGAAAGAGACTGTGAACCAGACGGAACAGTCTGTGACTGCATAAAGCAGGACAGCGTGGATATTACATGACCGAATAGAATGCAAGAAAATGAATTTGTTCCAATAAACGATTGGAATTTGCCTCAATATCAGATCGATTATAATGACCAATAGATCTGCTGCTGACATGGCCACGAGATAAGTGGTGACACATTTGGAGAGACCACACTTTTCCCGATGCAGGATTGCAATCGTAATGACATTAACTGTGAAGAAGAAAAATAAGCATTACTTGTATATCTGGGTGCTTAGCTGTTAGCTTCAATATAGAATTACTGAAATGTGCAAATATGTTACTGTAGCATTTGCTGTATTTGGATTATCTGTTGCAAAAAGGGTTTCTGAAAATTATTACAGTTATCAAATAGAAATCAATGTTTAAATACAATAATCATGGGAGAAACAAGTTATGAAAGATTAGTGAAGGAGACAGGTGCTGAGCGAATATTTCCATCCTGCTCCAACTAAAATACAAAGTGTTCCAGCGAATCAAAAAGCGAATAACTAGGAGCGGGATTCACCGTTCCCCAATGGCGATTATGTAATCGGCGATCGGGCAGAGAACTATAAAAATAATCTTTATTGTCACAAGTAAGTTACATTAACACTGCAATGAAGTTACTGTGAAAAGCCCCTATTCGGGGGCAGCACCTGTTTGACGCAGGTTTTGTATGCTCCCCCCACTCCAAAATGCTATCATTGTATTGCAGGCCCCACACCGTTGGGACAGCCTTAGTGCGTCGCCTGAAGGCACTCCCTGATGCTCCACACCCAGTGCGTCGGGTTCGCAACCATGGGGTTGACGTGTGGTCCCAGCAGTTGGGAACCTGCCATGAAGGCTGCGGACTGAATCCAGCACCGCCAAAGTCGGACGGGAGCCATGCTGCTGGCTGGAGGTCCCTCTGCGAGGGCTGGGAAGACAGGTGGCCAGTGGGGCACTATCTGGAACATCGGTTCCACGCACTGCCGGCATCATGTTTTAAGGCATGACCACCGCAGGTCAACGCCTTGTGCATGCACGGCCACAGACTCGGTCATTCTCCAGCCGTTTTTATCATGGAAGCCGGAGGTTTTGTGTGGCATGGCTGCTAGCCCCTCACCAGTCGCAGGATCGGTGAGGAGTGCGGCGCTGATTTCTTGGTCGCAAAACGTACAGATCCTCCGCAATTTGGATCAAAAATGGTGAATCTAGCCCAAGAACTAGGTTTGAGTTGTGGAAATAAAATTGCTTCTCAGAACTTGGGTAATCAGCACTCTGTCCCGTGTGTTGTCATGTACCAGTGATGTGGTAGTCTGGGGAATCATCCCAGATAACGTCTGCTGAATATTATAGGATAACTTCATTTAAAATGAGCCCAGCTCAGCTTTCTGATCATCTTTTGGTAATACCGGGCTAATGAGTCGGTTTCATTCAAAATTATAATTATTGACGATTACTCAATTACAGAGAATAATGGGAGTGGTGGGAAGCAGCCTGGGTTCCTGTACCTGATTCATATCCTGTGACTCAGGATTAATTCCAGGGAATCAGGAAAGCTTCCTGCTCTTGATCACCACTCAGTGATAATTTGTTATGGTGCAGAAAACAATGCAGATTTCTGTGTCTGATGATTCGGCAATGAGCTCTGTTTGTATCGCGGAATTTTAATAGGGTTTTGCTCCTCGTCACTCCCCAGTGACCTTTGGTTAGTGTGGAGAATTCAGTTCAGTTTCTCATCCCATTCCTTACCAGTAATAATTGTTATGTGGATGGATTCAAACTACATTTCTGACAGCAGTTCAGGACTGAGTTGTCAGTCGTTGTGTAGTTGCAGTTTTGAACTGTGTTTGTGTGCGTGCGCATATACGTATAGGCTTGTTTTCTACCTCTGTGTGTGTCCTCCAGTTTGCATCTTTCCATGCCTCGTGGTTTGGTGCAGAAACGATTACCTTAGTGTAACATCATTACACCGCAGTAGGAGAATGGACAAACAAGTGCAAATGGTGTTAAGGCACACAAATAATGGCCAGGATTTCCCCTCCAATTTACTGTGTGCCAAAATGGCGACTGGAGCGTTACGGTTAGCGCTGTTGGCCCAGCGCGGCAGGGCCACGGGTTCAATTGAGGCTTTGGGTAGCTGTCTTTGTGGAGTTTGCAGTTTCATATTGTGTCCGCAAGGATTTCCTCCTACAGTCCAAAGATGTGCAGGTTAGGCGGGTTGGCCATGCTAAATTGTTCCTCAGTGTCCAGGGATTTGTCGGATAGGTGGTTTGCAGGAGATTTGGTGGTGGCCTAGCAAGGGTGCTCTTTCAGAGGGCCAGTGCGACTTGATGGGCTGAATGGCCTCCTTCTGCACTGTAGGGATTCTATAAAAATATTGCAGGGGCCCAAAAATGGGGTTTGCCCACCCGAGGCAATACTTTAACAAAGAATGTCAAAATCCTCCTCCTGACTAGGCTCTTAAATTGTGAACAGGGAATGTGGAGACTCGTTTTATGGAGGTGGGTACAGAACTGACCAAGGTAACTGCTGTGAACATGGCCCTTAAAGCCAGATTTATCAAGATGGCTGTAAGGTAAGGTAAGGAGAGGAAATCTGGTTAACAGTTGATCAGGATAAGAAATCATTGTTCACATTTTGCTTCTTCGATCCACTAGTACTTGATTGTAGATTAAAAATACAGCAGAGCTGGTTATTATGTACTGTAAAAGGATACATTATATCAGTAATTGGCAATCTTTGCAAAAAACTGATCGTCCAACATGATCAATCATGATTTTTATAGCAATGTTAACAATGTTAATGTTTATAACAAAGGACAGCACGTAGCACAGCGGATAGCACTGTGGCTTCACAGCGCCAGGGTCCCAAGTTCAATTCCCCACTGGGTCACTGTCTGTGTGGAGTCTGCACCTTCTCCACATGTCTGCGTGGGTTTCCTTCAGGTGCTCCGGTTTCCTCCCACAGTCCAAAGATGTGCATTAGGTGGATTGGCCATGATAAATTGCCCTTTGTGTCCAAAAAAGTTAGGAGAGGTCATTGGGTTACGGGTATGGGGTGGAAGTGAGGGCTTAAGTGGGTCGGTACGGACTCGATGGGCTGAATGGCCTCCTGCTGCACTGTATGTTCCATGAAACTATGTGCTCTGAGTTTTACGCAATCCAAAATATCACCCTGAGGAAACTCTTTGAGATTTACATGGAGTAAAAGAGTGCATCTGTGCTGGCAGAGAATCGACAGCGGAGGTCTTGGGTGTGTCTGAACTTGTCCAGAAGTCCACAGGGACATTCATAGAGATTCGGTGATAGTTTGTACTCAGAGTGCAGACTGACAGTGACAAAATAAGTGTGAAATTGCAGGGACCCCATGGAGGGAGTCACAGCTTAAGTCTGCAAAATAAATGTTCTGTATCTGTCCCGCTGTCGGTCTTTATCCTTCCCGCCTACTCTGTGTTCCACTGTTGCAGGCCTTTCGCGTTTTCTCTCGGCTTCTCTCTGTCTTTTGATATCAATTTGTTTATATTTGACTGGCTCTCTGTCTCTGAATTTCGGCTTCTCTCTCAATCGCCGTTCCACACTTTCCCCTCCATCACTCTCCCTCCTCCAACTCTCTTTCCTGCTCTTTCTCTCTCTCTTTATTGGTACATCTGTCTCTTTCTCTCTTTGCAGTAGTTTGGTCGCACAGAGCTTGGGCATTGCTGAAACGAGAGGTGTGGCTGAAGCTTTCCGTTATGTATATATTCATCAGGACAAATAAAAGAATGTCAAATTTCAAACCATCACAATTTATGCAAACATTAGAATTTTTTTTTGATTATTTGGAAGTCAACTCCAATTGACTGACATGTTGCCATCAAGAAACAATGGGAAATTATAAGGTCATTGATATCTCGGCTAACACATAAAATATATAATACTTGAACATATTCCTTTTGTTCCCAAAGAAACAGTCCCGGTTAATGAATACACTTCACATTGACGAAGCATCAATAATACCCCTCCAGCTGTGTCTCTAACTGTGTCAACCTTCCTCCAACACCATCTTCGGTTCATTTCTTTTTTCACAGGATGTGGGCATCACTCCCAAGACCGGTTTATTTTTTTGCCCATCCCTAATTCCCCTTGACATGGTGGTGGGGGTCTGTCTCCTTGAGCTGATGGAGGCCATGCGATGTTGGTACACCCACAGAACTGATGGCAAGAATGCTGTTGAAGAGTATAATTGTTTGGTACTTGTGTATCGTGAATATTACTTATTGTTTTACTCCCCATTTCCTGCATTTATCTGTAGCCCACTGTTTCATTGACATTAGCGATCAGAGAATGCAGCCCCAAGTGTTGGCGCCAATGGAGAATCGATGGACTTTCATGAAAGAAAGATTGGTGCCACACCTGCACCGATTCTACTAATAAATGGCTAGCGCCAGTGCTACGTTGAACACAATCAATTCTAATGAAAAATGCTGCTGGTTCACCTGGTCTGTGATTCACACTCGACAAGCTGCAGTGCACATGCACATTACACTCCCCTCATATACTTATCCCAGCCAACAAGATGGCTCTGGTTGCACTGGAGCGTGCCCATGCAGACACAGAGTCAGGCACTGCGCGAAAGGGTGTTAACAACCACCTAGCATCTGCAGGCTCTGTTGGAGGAGTCCAACCACCTGCGGGGCAGTAGGTAGTGCCAATCATGCATGCCACCCAGGCCAAAACTGAATGTGTGGCATCAGCAGTGGAGGCCTTGGGTGCGGAGGTATCGACCATGGGTCAAGATATCCAAGGTCTGGGACATTATGTGTGGTTGCTGAACGAGGCACATGACAGGACAACCCTCTCACAGGCAACCATGTACTAGAGCCACCTGAATATTGCAGCGGTGGCCCAGAGCTTGGTCCAGTCAAAACGGGTCATGGCTGCAGGCATTGATAGCATTTCTAGGGTGCTGGCTGACCTGAGTAAGTCACAGACTGGCACAGTCACAGAGGGAGCTGGCCGAATCCCTGTGTTCCATGACCACGAGCATTTAGACCCTAGTCAAGGCGAGAGCAGGCCGCCAGGACTGGCAGCTCACTTCAGCCACGTCCCCGTGCCAAGGGGTATCCCAGGGGCCATCGGGCACCCCGAGGGAGGAGGAAGTGATGGGCTCCATGCCGTGACCCCTGCAGGGGGAGGTGCCAACACACCACAGTGCCTCAGATTCCCCTTCTCTCCTGTCCCTGGTGCATCCAATGTTCTGCCCCCTGCAGACAGAACAGGGTGGCACCAAGCCCCTGGGACACAGAGGCAGCCAGGCCCGTCCAGGCCTGGTTGCTCCAGGGGACATCAAAGGGGACGCAGGGCACAGTCAGAATCATAGGAGGCCACCACCACCATTGAGCGACCACCTGGGGAACCATCTAGATGGAGCATTAGGGTCCATAAGGCCAGAAAGTTAGACACCAATTCATTTGGCCTCTTGCAGCACAGAGGTAACAAAAGGGTCTTGAACACAAACCTGTAGAATCATGATCACCTGTTCACAATAAAGACCTGTTCACAAATGTTCCAGATTGTCTTGGTGCTCTGTCAGCTCATCTGAGGAATGGGCTTGGCCGGCCTGGCTGCTAAAAGGGTGGGGGGGGGGCGGGTGGGGCATGGACATCCATTGGAGATGGACCCAGGCCAGGGCCCAAGGTCAGCCACTGCACATCACTTCAGTACCTTGCCCTGCCCACATCCCTCTCCGCGCCAATATCTAGTGCCCACCTTTGCCAAACCAAGAGTTTGGTGGGACTATGCGATGGAATGGCCAGCTCGCATGCAGGGATCTCCCAATTGGACACTGGAAAGTACTACTGTGGGTAGGAGGTGGACATCGTCGAATTATGTGCAGAACCACATTCTGTAAAGTAAGAGGGGATGGAGGCTAGGGCAGTTGCATGCTCCTCCTGTAGGATGTGGGTGGTGAGGGATACCACTGGTGTCCCCGCTGACTATACCTGCGGGAAGTGCACCCAACTCCAGCTCCTCAGAGACCGTGTTAAGGTACTGGAGCTGGAGCTGGATGAACTTCGGATCATCCGGGAGGCAGAGGGGGTCATAGAGAAGAGTTACAGGGAGGTAGCCACACCAAAGGTACTGGACAAGAGTAGCTGGGTTACAGTCAGGGGAAAGAAAACTAACAGGCAGACAGTGCAGGGATCCCTCGTGGCCATTCCCCTTCAAAACAAGTATACCGTTTTGGATGCTGTTGGGGGGGATGACCTACCGGGGGAAGGCCCCAGCGGCCAGGTCTCTGGCACTGAGTCTGGCTCTGGGGCTCAGACGGGAAGGGGGGAGCATAGAAAAGCAATAGTAATAGGAGATTCAATGGTTAGGGGAATAGATAGGAGATTCTGTGGTCGCGAGCGAGACTCCCGAAAGGTATGTTGCCTCCCGGGTGCCAGGGCCAGGGATGTCTCTGATCGTGTCTTCAGGATCCTGAAGGGGGAGGGTGAGCAGCCAGAAGTCGTGGTGCACATTGGTACCAACGATGTAGGTAGGAAAAAGGGTGTGGAGGTAATAAACAAGTTTAGGGAGTTAGGCTGGAAGTTAAGGGCCAGGACAGACAGAGTTGTCATCTCTGGTTTGTTGCCGGTGCCACGTGATAGCGAGGCTAGGAATAGGGAGAGAGTGCAGTTGAACACGTGGCTGCAGGAATGGTGTAGGAGGGAGGGCTTCAGGTATTTGGATAATTGGAGCGCATTCTGGGGAAGGTGGGACCTGTACAAGCAGGACGGGTTGCATCTGAACCAGAGGGGCACCAATATCCTGGGGGGGAGGTTTTCTAGTACTCTTCGGGAGGGTTTAAACTAATTTGGCAGGGGAATGGGAACCGGATCTGTAGTCCAGCAACTAAGGTAGACGATAGTCAGGACGCCAAAGCACGTAGTGATGCAGTGGGGAAGGTAACAATGACAAAGGAGAGTACTTGCAGGCAAGGAGATGGGTTGAAGTGTGTATACTTTAATGCAAGAAGCATCAGGAATAAGGTGGGTGAACTTAATGCATGGATCGGTACTTGGGACTACGATGTGGTGGCCATCACGGAAACTTGGATAGAAGAGGGGCAGAAATGGTTGTTGGAGGTTCCTGGTTATAGATGTTTCAACAAGATTAGGGAGGATGGTAAAAGAGGTGGGGGGGTGGCATTGTTAATTAGAGATAGTATAACAGCTGCAGAAAGACAGTTCGAGGGGGATCTGCCTACTGAGGTAATATGGGTTGAAGTTAGAAATAGGAAAGGAGCAGTCACCTTGTTGGGAGTGTTCTATAGGCCCCCCAATAGCAGCAGAGATGTGGAGGAACAGATTGGGAAACAGATTCTGGAAAGGTGCAGAAGTCACAGGGTAGTAGTCATGGGCGACTTCAACTTCCCAAACATTGAGTGGAAATTCTTTAGATCAAATAGTTTGGATGGGGTAGTGTTTGTGCAGTGTGTCCAGGAAGCTTTTCTAACACAGTATGTAGATTGTCCGACCAGAGGGGAGGCCATATTGGATTTAGTACTTGGTAATGAACCAGGGCAGGTGATAGATTTGTTAGTGGGGGAGCATTTTGGAGGTAGTGACCACAATTCTGTGACTTTCACTTTAGTAATGGAGAGGGATAGGTGCGAGCAACAGGGCAAGGTTTATAATTGGGGGAAGGGTAAATATAATGCTGTCAGACAAGAATTGAAGTGCAGAAGTTGGGAACATAGGCTGTCAGGGAAGGACACAAGTGAAATGTGGAACTTGTTCAAGGATCAGGTACTGCGTGTCTTTGATATGTATGTCCCTGTCAGGCAGGGAAGAGATGGTCGAGTGAGGGAACCATGGTTGACAAGAGAGGTTGAATGTCTTGTTAAGAGGAAGAAGGAGACTTATGTAAGGCTGAAGAAACAAGGTTCAGACAGGGCGCTGGAGGGATACAAGATAGCCAGGAGGGAACTGAAGAAAGGGATTAGGAGAGCTAAGAGAGGGCATGAAAAATCTTTGGCGGGTAGGATCAAGGAAAACCCCAAGGCCTTTTACACATACGTGAGAAATATGAGAATGACTAGAGTGAGAGTAGGTCCGATTAAGGACAGTAGCGGGAGATTGTGTATTGAGTCTGAAGAGATAGGAGAGGTCTTGAACAAGTATTTTTCTTCAGTATTTACAAATGAGAGGGGCCATATTGTTGGAGAGGACAGTGTGAAGCAGACTGATAAGCTTGAGGAGATACTTGTCAGGAAGGAAGATGTGTTGCGCGTTTTGAAAAACTTGAGGATAGACAAGTCCCCCGGGCCTGACGGGATATATCCAAGGATTCTATGGGAAGCAAGAAATGAAATTGCAGAGCCGTTGGCAATGATCTTTTCGTCCTCGCTGTCAACAGGGGTGGTACCAGAGGATTGGAGAGTGGCGAATGTCGTGCCCCTGTTCAAAAAAGGGAATAGGGATAACCCTGGGAATTACAGGCCAGTTAGTCTTACTTCGGTGGTAGGCAAAGTAATGGAAAGGGTACTGAGGGATAGGATTTCTGAGCATCTGGAAAGGCATTGCTTGATTAGGGATAGTCAGCACGGATTTGTGAGGGGTAGGTCTTGCCTTACAAGTCTTATTGAATTCTTTGAGGAGGTGACCAAGCATGTGGATGAAGGTAAAGCAGTGGATGTAGTGTACATGGATTTTAGTAAGGCATTTGATAAGGTTCCCCATGGTAGGCTTATGCAGAAAGTAAGGAGGCATGGGATAGTGGGAAATTTGGCCAGTTGGATAACAAACTGGCTAACCGATAGAAGACAGAGAGTTGTGGTGGATGGCAAATATTCAGCCTGGAGCCCAGTTATCAGTGGCGTACCGCAGGGATCAGTTCTGGGTCCTCTGCTGTTTGTGATTTTCATTAATGACTTGGATGAGGGAGTTGAAGGGTGGGTCAGTAAATTTGCAGATGATACGAAGATTGGTGGAGTTGTGGATAGTGAGGAGGGCTGTTGTCGGCTTCAAAGAGACATAGATAGAATGCAGAGCTGGGCTGAGAAGTGGCAGATGGAGTTTAACCCTGACAAGTGTGAGGTTGTCCATTTTGGAAGGACAAATCTGAATGCGGAATACAGGGTTAATGGTAGGGTTCTTGGCAATGTGGAGGAGCAGAGAGATCTTGGGGTCTATGTTCATTGTTCTTTGAAAGTTGCCACTCAAGTGGATAGAGCTGTGAAGAAGGCCTATGGTGTGCTAGCGTTCATTAGCAGAGGGATTGAATTTAAGAGCCGTGAGGTGATGATGCAGCTGTACAAAACCTTGGTCAGGCCACATTTGGAGTACTGTGTGCAGTTCTGGTCACCTCATTTTAGGAAGGATGTGGAAGCTTTGGAAAAGGTGCAGAGGAGATTTACCAGGATGTTGCCTGGAATGGAGAGTAGGTCATACGAGGAAAGATTGAGGGTGCTGGGCCTTTTCTCATTGGAACGGAGAAGGATGAGGGGCGACTTGATAGAGGTTTATAAGATGATCAGGGGAATAGATAGAGTAGATAGTCAGAGACTTTTTCCCCGGGTGGAACACACCATTACAAGGGGACATAAATTTAAGATAAATGGTGGAAGATATAGGGGGGATGTCAGAGGTAGGTTCTTTACCCAGAGAGTAGTGGGGGCATGGAATGCACTGCCTGTGGTAGTAGTTGAGTCGGAAAATTTATGGACCTTCAAACGGCTATTGGATAGGTACTTGGATTAGGGTAGAATAAGGGAGTGTAGGTTAACTTCTTAAGGGCAGCGCGGTAGCATTGTGGATAGCACAATTGCTTCACAGCTCCAGGGTCCCAAGTTCGATTTCGACTTGGGTCACTGTCTGTGTGGAGTCGGCACATCCTCCCCGTGACTGCGTGGGTTTCCTCCGGGTACTCCGGTTTCCTCCCACAGTCCAAAGATGTGCAGGTTGGGAGGATTGGCCATGACAAATTGTCCAAAATTCTATGATTAACCTAGGACAAAAGTTCGGCGCAACATCGTGGGCCGAAGGGCCTGTTCTGTGCTGTATTTCTCTATCTCTAACCAGAGCTCATGGCAGGGCAGATCATCATTACCCTCCATCCCATGCATCTGACCCATTGTAACTGCCAAACCAGTGCCTGCACCGCGTAGTGAAGCAAATAGCAATCCTGGAGGGGGTGGTGCGATGTGTGTGGGTGCACGGGATGTTCATTCCGCTGTTGGCCATGGCCCTAGATGGTGAACCTGGAGGTGATTAGTGTTCTGTTCATGGCAGCCGTGATGCGCACGCTGTGCGACATCTTGTGGCTAATGATGCCACATGCCCTGCTCATCCTGGCGTCCTCCGTATCCTCCTCATTGGATGAGGCCTGACATTCATCCCTCTCCTCCAGCACAATGTTGTGGAGGATGGAGCAGGCCACCATGATGTGGGAGACTTTCCTAGTATTATATTGCAGGATCCCTCCAGAGCGGTCCAGGCACCTGAAATGCATACATAAGAACATAAGAGCTAGGAGCAGGAGTAGGCCATCTGGCACCTCGAGCCTGCTCCGCCATTCAATGAGATCATGGCTGATCTTTTGTGGACTCAGCTCCACTTTCCGGCCCGAACACCATAACCCTTAATCCCTTTATTCTTCAAAAAACTATCTATCTTTACCTTAAAAACATGTAACGAAGGAGCCTCAACTGCTTCACTGGGCAAGGAATTCCATAGATTGACAACCCTTTGGGTGAAGAAGTTCCTCCTAAACTCAGTCCTAAATCTACCTCCCCTTATTTTGAGGCTATGTCCCCTAGTTCTGCTTTCACCCACCAGTGGAAACAACGTGCCCGCATCTATCTTATCTATTCCCTTCATAATTTTAAATGTTTCTATAAGATCCCCCCTCATCCTTCTAAATTCCAACGAGTACAGTCCCAGTCTACTCAACCTCTTCTCATAATCCAACCCCTTCAGCTCTGGGACTAACCTAGTGAATCTCCTCTGCACACCCTCCAGTGCCAGTACGTCCTTTCTCAAGTAAGGAGACCAAAACTGAACACAATACTCCAGGTGTGGCCTCACTAACACATTATACAATTGCAACATAACCTCCCTAGTCTTAAACTCCATCCCTCTAGCAATGAAGGACAAAATTCCATTTGCCTTCTTAATCACCCGTTGCACCTGTAAACCAACCTTCTGTGACTCATGCACTAGCACACCCAAGTCTCTCTGCACAGCGGCATGCTTTAATATTTTATTGTTTAAATAATTATCCCGTTTGCTGTTATTCCTACCAAAATGGATAACCTCACATTTGTCAACATTGTATTCCATCTGCCAGACCCTAGCCCATTCACTTAACCTATCCAAATCCCTCTGCAGACTTCCAGTATCCTCTGCACTTTTCGCTATACCACTCATCTTAGTGTCATCTGCAAACTTGGACACATTGCCCTTGGTCCCCAACTCCAAATCATCTACGTAAATTGTGAACAATTGTGGGCCCAACACGGATCCCTGAGGGACACCACTAGCTACTGATTGCCAACCAGAGAAACACCCATTAATCCCCACTCTTTGCTTTTTATTAATTAACCAATCCTCTATCCATGCTACTATTTCACCCTTGATGCCATGCATCTTTATCTTATGCAGCAACCTTTTGTGTGGCACCTTGTCAAAGGCTTTCTGGAAATCCAGATATACCACATCCATCGGCTCCCCGCTATCTACTGCACTGGTAATGTCCTCAAAAAAATCCACTAAATTAGTTAGGCATGACCTGCCCTTTATGAACCCATGCTGCGTCTGCCCAATGGGACAATTTCTATCCAGATGCCTCGCTATTTCTTCCTTGATGATAGATTCCAGCATCTTCCCTACTACCGAAGTTAAGCTCACTGGCCTATAATTTCCTGCTTTCTGCCTACCTCATTTTTTAAACAGTGGTGTCACGTTTGCTAATTTCCAATCCACCGGGACCACCCCAGAGCCTAGTGAATTTCGGTAAATTATCACTAGTGCATCTGCAATTTCCCTAGCCATCTCTTTTAGCACTCTGGGATGCATTCCATCAGGGCCAGGAGACTTGTCTACCTTTAGCCCCATTAGCTTGCCCATCACTACCTCGTTAGTGATAACAATCCTCTCAAGGTCCTCACCTGTCATAGCCTAATTTCTATCAGTCGCTGCCATGTTATTTGTGTCTTGCACTGTGAAGACCGACCCAAAAAACCTGTTCAGTTCCTCAGCCATTTCCTCATTTCCCATTATTAAAACTCCTTTCTCATCCTCTAATTGACCAATATTTACCTTAGCCACTCTTTTTTGTTTTATATATTTGTAAAAACTTTTACTGTCTGTTTTTATATTCTGAGCAAGTTTACTCTCATACTCTATCTTACTCTTCTTCATAGCTTTTTTAGTAGCTTTCTGTTGCCCCCTAAAGATTTCCCAGTCCTCTAATCTCCCAGCAATCTTTGCCACTTTATATGCTTTTTCCTTCAATTTGATACTCTCCCTTATTTCCTTAGATATCCACGGTCGATTTTCCCTCTTTCTACCGTCCTTCCTTTTTGTTGGTATAAACCTTTGCCGAGCACTGTGAAAAATCGCTTGGAAGGTTCTCCACTGTTCCTCAACTGTTCCACCATAAAGTCTTAGCTCCCAGTCTACCTTAGCTAGTTCTTCTCTCATCCCCTTGTAATCTCCTTTGTTTAAACAGAAAACACTAGTATTTGATTTTACTTTCTCACCCTCCATCTGTATTTTAAATGCCACCATATTGTGATCGCTCCTTCCGAGAGGATCCCTAACTATGAGATCATGAAACAATCCTGTCTCATTACACAGGACAAGATCTAGGACCGCTTGTTCCCTCGTAGGTTCCATTACATACTGTTCTAGGAAACTATCGCGGATACATTCTATAAACTCCTCCTCAAGGTTGCCTTGACCGACCTGGTTAAACCAATCGACATGTAGATTAAAGTCCCCCATGATAACTGCTGTACCATTTCTACATGCATCAGTTATTTCTTTGTTTATTGCCTGCCCTACCATAACGTTACTATTTGGTGGCCGATAGACTACTCCTATCAGTGACGTTTTTGCCTTACTATTCCTGATTTCCACTCAAATGGATTCAACCTTATCCTCCATAGCACCGATGTCATCCCTTACTATTGCCCGGATGTCATCCTTAAATAACAGAGCAACACCACCTCCCTTACCATCCACTCTGTCCTTCCAAATAGTTTGATATCCTCGGATATTTAACTCCAAGTCGTGACCATCCTTTAACCAAGTTTCAGTAATGGCCACTAAATCATAGTCATTTACGATGATTTGTGCCATCAACTCATTTACTTTATTCCGAATATTATGAGCATTCAGGTAAAGTACACTTATGTTGGTTTTTTTTTACCTCTGTTTTGAATCTTAACATCTCCAGTTTTATTCCTTTTGTTATCACTGGGCCTATTCACTGAGCTCCGCTCAGTCACTGTACCTTGTTCTGTCGCCCTTTTAGATTTTTGACTATGTCTTCTCTGCCTTGCACTTTTCCCCTTACTTCCTTTTGCTTCTGTCCCTGTTTTACTACCTTCCAACTTCCTGCATCGGTTCCCACCCCCCTGCCACATTAGTTTAAACCCTCCCCAACAGCTCTAGAAAACACCCCCCTGGGACATCGGTTCCAGTCCTGCCCAGGTGCAGACCGTCCGGTTTGTACTGGTCCCACCTCCCCCAGAACCGGTCCCAATGCCCCAGGAATTTGAATCCCTCCCTCTTGCACCATCTCTCGAGCCACGCATTCATCCTATCTATCCTGACATTCCTACTCTGACTAGCTCGTGGCACTTGTAGCAATCCTGAGATTACTACCTTTGAGGTCCTACTTTTTAGTTTAACTCCTAACTCCCTGAATTCCGCTTGTAGGACCTCATTCCGTTTTTTACCTATATCGTTGGTGCCTATGTGCACCACGACAGCTGGCTGTTCACCCTCCCCCTCCCCCAGAATGTCCTGCAGCTGCTCCGAGACACCCTTGACCCTTGCACCAGGGAGGCAACATACCATCCTGGAATCTCGATTGCATCCACAGAACCGCCTGTCTACTCCCCTTACGATCGAGTCCCCTATCACTATAGCCCTGCCATTTTTCTACCTGCCCTGCTGTGCAGCAGAGCCAGCCATGGTGCCATGAACCTGGCCTCTGCTGCCTTCCCCTGGTGAGCCATCTCCCTCAACAGTATCCAAAGCGGTATATCTGTTTTAAAGGGAGATGACCGCAGGGGACACCTGCATTGTCTTCCTACTCTTGCTTTTCTATTGGTCACCCATTTTCTATCTCCCTCATTAATTTTCACCTGCGGTGTGACCAGCTCACTAAACGTGCTATCCACGACCTCCTCAGCATCGCGGATGCTCCAAAGTGAGTCCATCCGCAGCTCCAGAGCCGTCAAGCGGTCTAACAAGAGCTGCAACTGAACACACTTCTTGCACTTGAAAGAGCCACGGACAGTGAACGTGCCCCTGAGCTCCCACATCGCACACGAGGAGCATGACACGGGTCTGGGATCTCCTGCCATGTCTTAAACCTTAGGTAAACTTATATAACAACAATTTCAAAATAAAAATAAATAAATTAGACAATGAAAAGAATGGAAAGAAAAACTACTTACCAGTCACTTATCAGGGTTAAAAAGCACCTCTGAAAAAGCACCTCCTCACACTCTACACCGAATTACCTCACTGCACCAAATTACCAAATTGCAATCCCACTCTAGATGAGTCTCACTCCGGATGTGACTCTTGGAAAAGTGCTAGCTTACTGAGTGCGCTCTCTGTCTGTCTTTTATACAGACCTCAGCTAATTGATGACTCAAAAAATACCTAAACTTCAAAGAGAAGAATACAATGTGCCCCTAAACAGGCCTCAGGTGATTGACAGATAACTGCCTCTCAGCAATTAGGGTGGGGGCAGCTTCAACCAATCAGACACTAAGCTACACACAGCACTTTTAACTGAAAAACAGCAGAATTAGATTTTCCACTTACCTTTCCTAATTTTCCTCACTGCACCAAATTACCATGTTGCAATACCACTCTAGATGAGTCTCACTCCGGATGTGTCTCCTGGAAAAGCGCTACACAGGATGTCGAAGCACAACTAGATCATGCTGCTGGTGATAGTGATAGGGGACTCGATCATAAGGGGAGTAGACATGCGACGTGGGCATTTCTTTAGAAAGTCTCTGCATCAGTCTGTGGCTTCCAGATATGTATCATCAGCCACGACCACAGTGGATAACCCATGTCAGCCAGGAGCCAACCCCACAGCTGGGGCTGCACCTCAAAGAGGCCAGGAAACCTCGAGTGTGCCAGGATGGAGTCATGCACACTCCCTGAGTATTGGGTGCAGATGTGCTTCATGGTCACAAGCCAGCTGCAAGTTCATTAAGTGGAGCCACTTTCGGTTTGTGAAGACCGGCATGTCATGGGCCATTGTTCATTAAGGAAGATGCATCCCGTCAATCACCCCCTTGGACATGGGGCATCTCATGGAAGGCAGTAAACCCTAGTCCCTGGGCAACCTGATGGACTCGGTTCACGTTGAAGCTGATATATTATGGTGACCAGGTGTATAGAACCTCCATGAAGGCCCGGATGCACTGTGCACTAAGGTCTGTGAGATCACAGACAGGTCCCCACTTGGCACATGGAACGACCACATGGCAAAAATTCCCAGGGAAACCATCACCTTCATGGCCGCCTGGAGCTGGTGTCCTCAGCTGTCTCAGGTGTGTCATGATCCTGCAGATATGTCTTATGGACTGCCGTCTCAGCCGGAGTCTTCAACGACATGCCCAGTCCAGACAGTCCTTGAATGACCAGCGCTGCCAGTACACAGAAGACCTAATGCTGCACCTCCTTCCCAACTCCTTGGCCTCTTGGGCGGCCGACTCTGCATCCTCATCAGCTGACTTTTGCTCCTCTGGGGCAAGCTCCACTGCTGCATACCCCTCCATGAGCAGCTACATGGTTGCGGCACTGCAGATGCCAATCATTCCTCATTGGATACCGAAAGCTATTGTCTGTCGGAGGTGAAAGGCAGACATTTTAGGATGCTGCATCCCCCTGTGACGAACCAGGTCATGGAATGATCATAGAATTTACAGTGCAGAAGGAGGCCATTCAGCCCATCGAGTCTGCGCCGGTCCTTGGAAAGAGCACTCTACATAAGCCCATCCCCCCAACCCATCCCCGTAACCCAGCGACCCCTCCCAACCATTTTTGGACACTAAGGGCAATTTAGCATGGCCAATCAAACTAACCTGCACACCTTTTGACTGTGGGAGGAAACTGGAGCAACCGGAGGAAACCCACGCACATACGGGGAGAACGTGTAAGCTCCACACACCCAAAGGGTCTGCCCATGCATCCCCACCAATAGCCATTCCAGCTGGCGCTCTGCCCTCAGCACCACACCCCTGGTTCATGCATGATTCTCCGCCCATTCGTGGTTCACGATTCCAATGTCGCTGGACAGAAAATCCCTTCTTTCATCATTCCACCTCCCTCTCTCCGCACACTTATTTGCTTTACTCCTTTGTTCCTTTAACACTCCATTGCCCCCATTTCCCCATCACTCGGTCGCTCACCCTTTTTGAATTTCATTCTCTTCCTTTCGTTTGGTCTCTACGACTCTGCAGTGCTTTATCACGCACCTCCACTCTCTCTCTCTCTTTCTCTTTAACTCTCTAGATCAGCGGCGGGATTCTCTGTTTCTGAGACTAAGGGCTGGATTCACCGACTTTGAGGCCCCTGCCCGGTGAGGGGCTAGCAGCCACGTCACATAAAACCCCGCCTTTCCCTGCAGACAGATGGAGAATTGCCGGGTCTGTGGCCTCACGTGGACCCGGCCTGCCATATAGTCCCCCCGTTGTAACCCCACCAACTGTCCCCCCAGCCCCCACCAACACCCACCTGCCAGTGGAACGGTTCCCCCCGCCGACTGTGGTGGCGCCAGACACAGTCCGCAGCCACGGCGCGAGGTTGATGAAACTTCATACCACAATTGATCCACGCCATTGCGAAGTTTGCCCATTGGGGCGAACATCGGGGAAGGGGCTTCAGGTGACGTGCTGATGCCGTCCTAATGGCATGTGGCGTACTCACCGATGGAGGGGGTAGACCATCTCAAAATAGGCACTGTCCTATTTTGGTGTCAAAACGAATTCTCCAGCCACTAGGTTCACTCAGTTCAAAGTGGGCTGTTAGTGGTTTGCACAACTACATAGCTGCCTTGAAGCTATGGTAATTGTTTTCCCTGCCCGTGCAGCCCGACCCCACAGCCCATCTCCTGGTCACCCCCACTATTCCTTCCAGCCCTGGCAGAAGCCCCCCGGCCAGCGGCACAACTTTCAGCACACTATGAGCACCTTCCGTACCCTCTCTCTCTCCCTCAGCAGCCGCCATGCCGGCTTCATGATTTTTGAAAACAGAAGTGAACTGCGCCATTGGAAACTCGGCCCATCGGAGATGGAGAATCGCAGAGGCCTCGGAGAATATTGGATTGGGCCCACTAATTCTTTGAGTGTAGAGACCTACATTCCTCAAACAAGCACTTAAATTCAGACACTACATTACTCATTAGCGTCATGAGCTGAATGTTTTTCAGGCTTGACGGTGGCATCCTCTCAATGCTGAGTACCATCTGTGTTGCTGCTGCATGGTAGCCATGCTATACATGTAGCATCATCTGAAGTTCATATTTTTTGATTAGCCTACCCTTCTCGGGTAATCTGAGGTCGAAGAGGCACTTGACAGTGTTGAAAGTGGAGTCCCTCAGCCCGTCTATGAGTTTGTGCAACCTTCTGTGCAAAATCGTCTTCCCGGGGTTCCCATTATTCCTCAGGCTGCCTTGACGAGTGCTGTTTCAGCATCAGCTTGTCTGGTTGCCAATAAGGCCAATTTAATTTCTTGAGGAACTGCAGACAGAAGAAACATATGCAAATATTGCACCTGCCTCAGCTAAATGAAATAAGTGACAGCCATTCACTGACTCATCCCTCAGGGGATGTCTTGACCACTCAAGTCAAGCCACCAGTTTTAATTTTCAAGCAATGCTTGGCAGTTAACTGTTAGTTACCTGGTGTATTGTCCATGACAAGGCACCTACCAATCAGAGTTTACTTGTCAATCAATCAGTACTGTAATCTCTTACAGTATAAATTGATGTTTTCCCATTATATTCTTGTCAGGTGACCTGATGAGTGCAAGGCAAAACGTTTTGATATGGCATTAGCTATGAGGAGAGGTTGGATAAACTCTGTTTATTCTCACTGGAATGACAGAGGTTGAGGGGCGACCTGATAGAAGTCTGGCATAGGTTTCAGGTGCGAGGGGCAAAGTTGAGAAGAAATGTGCAAGAGGCGTTTTTTACACAGAGGGTAGTGGGTGCCTGGAACTCGCTGTCGGAGAAATTGCTGGAAGCAACTATGATAGTGTTGTTTCAGGCACGATTTGACAAATACATGAATAGGATAGTAATAGAGGGATATGGACCGTGGATGTGTAAAGGCATGTTGTTTTTTTTATGTTGTTCCCTCGTGTATTATTCACTCTGCTATCTTTCCAAATTAACGACAATCATATTCTTTCATCTCTAGGTTAGCAGAAAATACACAGTTATGTTTCTGGGCTCGTTATCAAGATTAGTTGATTGGTAATAAATTTCATTAACCAGTATGTTCGCAAAATTTTATGTAACAATTATTTAAATGTTTCTTCTGATGTACAATTTAACCATTTAATTCACCCTTATGTTATTTGTATTATTGAACTCAATTGACCCATTAACTGTGGCATTATAACCTGTCTATTCCTTGTAGTATCGAATTGACAGTAATGTCTAGCAATTTGATGTTATTTAGAATTTAAAAGTATCTACCTAGCTGACACATTGTACTTTGTCTATTCACTCCCATTTTCAATCTACTGATGAACTGTGACATTATTCCCTTGTGAACTGGTTATCACAGTGAATTGTATCTTTCACTGTAATTGCATACATCTTGGATTATTCCTGACCAAAAACATAATTTAGCAATATTCGTACAATTAGAATCATATAATTTACAGACAGAAGAAGGCCATTCGACCCATTGCGTCTGCACTGGCCCTTGGAAAGAGCACCCTTCCCAAGCCCATATCTCCTATACCCACACCTCCAGCTTATCGCAGTAACCCCAGCCACCCTTTTTTGGACACTAAAGACAATTTAGCATGGCCACACCACCTAACCTGCACATCTTTGGACTGTGGGAGGACACCGGAGCACCCGGAAGAAACCCATAGTGAGACGGGGAGAATATGCAGACTTCACACAGACAGTGACCCAAGTGGGGATTTGGACCTGGGACCCTGGAGCTGTGAAGCAACTGTGCTAACCACAGTGCTACCATGCTGCCCATATTGCAGTGTATCTGTTCCCAAATCCAATTTAATAATCAGGTTCATCTAATTCCCATGTGTTTTAACTATTTAGGTAAAATTAATAATGAATTGCACTGCTACACTACAGTGTATTGGTTATCACGCTCAATTTAGAAATTATCTAAATTTATTCCCTTGCAAATTAGTTGTAAGTGTTCTTTTCCTCCTTCCTCTGTTCCTAATGGATATTTTAAAAGGCCTGGAGCCGAAGCTAAGAGAGATAGGTTTCAAATATCAACTACAACAGAGGGCGGAGAGATAATTTGGGTAATTATTCGGCGAGTATTATTAAACTCAAGGCAGCAAGAGTTGGATTGTATAAGCTGAATAATTTATATTGTTCGAATACAGATTGAGGGAGAAATGAGAAAAACTAGTGAATCAACTCTGTTGAGAGTCAGTTCAGAGGGAGTATGGGATAGGTCTGATTTGGAGGCCAAGGACGGGAACAGAACAGAAGCAGAAAGGCTGCATAAGATCAGCTGATCTGACATCTGTGGCGAGTGAAACAGTTTCAGTCCATATGAAACTTCTGCAGAACTGGTGGGATCGAAATGTATTGAATAATCTCAATGTTCTTGGTCAAGAAGTCCCTGTGTTTCGTATACGTGTGGTTGGAGGTGAGAAAGGGTGAGACGTTGAAGAGAGATTTAATAGGATTGTTGGTGGTTCAGTTTAGTTTTGCATTCCAAGATGAAAATCTGAATAATTGGGCGCTGACATAAGGTCGGATTTATGTGGTTTAGCATCACCCGGTTCTGGAACAGTTACACGGTGCGTGACACTAACCCTAACCTTTAGATTTGGGGATAACGTAATTGAGATCCCATCGGGAACGGAAATAACAAAGGTAAGAAAAACGATTTTGCCTTTCTCCAATATGCAACACAACTTCTGTGAGAAAGCATTTTGGAATAATCGGCTTTTCTTAAATTTGTAATCTGGATGCGGAGATGTTTTTAGATTTTTTTATTGATTGAAACGTGAATTTTAGTGTTTGGAAGGACATTCGTGGATCAGGATGCTCCAATGGATGCGAAAAATGGCATGCAATGTCAATGCTGCTTCAGGGGGGAATGAATAGGACACATTGTGGTGGTGTGTGCTTGTTCTAAGTTCCAAAGAAGACAATGAACAACCCAAAACATTGATTATTACTCTTTATATTTTTATTCGCACTTCACCTTCATTTAAAATCATTAAAATTAATTCTGATTTTTTTTCTTTTTGCAATTTGAAATAATTATCTCAAATGCCATTGAGTATGACCAATCTGCAATTTTCCATTCAACTATCCCAATATTTCAATCAAAGACATTTCTGATTATACAGTACTCAATGTCAGGTAAACAGTCTGATAATTCAGCAACAACAGAGGAGTCGGCACGATGGTGTTGAGCTTGGTGTTTTCAGCGTACATGTGAATATTAAACTTGTGCACGAGGTTATGTCGCAGAAAGAGCGTGTGCATTGAAATTGGCGGGCAGGGGGTGACGGGGTGGAGACAGGTGGACCAGGTGCTTGGGACGGCCGAGGTCGCAATGGAATGGAGACGAGTGAATGATTTCTCAGTGGTAAAGGCGTGTTTTGTACTTGTGGCGCGCCACGTTAAAACTCGGACATTTCATTAAATATTGATTGTAGTTTTGAATACATCTACTTGCACTTTGCTTACTGTTAATGAGCAAGAAACACATCATTTCATTAACTCACAATATCAATGCCCCCTGCTGAGCAGAGAAGGGAACAAAGTGAATATCCCGAGCGCAACTTCAAAATGTTGCACCTCGAGAACGTTTTGGTCAATTGATATTTACATAACAAGCCTAATGACACACATGACCTGCGCCTATTCTCTGTGAAATTATATAGGATAATCACTGGACAACACTTGCCTCTCCTACGGAAATATCCAATCTACCGGAGCAACAAATGAAGCTCAGCGACGTTTACATAAGAAGTCTTTCAACCCGAGGTTAAAGTCCAACAGGATTGCTTGGAATCAGGAGCTTTCGGGGCACAGCTCCTTCATCAGATTTACATAGAAAAATACATAGAAAATAGAGCTGTAGAGGGGCACATTCAGCCCTTGGAGCCTGCTCCGCCATTCATTATGATCATGGCTGATCACCAAGTTCAACACGCTGATTCCACCGCCCCCCTTCAAGGATCCCTCCCACCCGGCTTACTCACTTTTCCAACTTCTTTCATCGGGCAGGAGATTCAGAAGTCTGAGAACAGGCACAAACAGACTCAAAAACAGCTTCTTCCCCACTGTCACCAGACTCCTAAATGACCCTCTTATTGACTGACCTCATTAACACTACACCCTGTATGCGTCAACCATGCCAATGCTTATGTAGTTACATTGTATATCTTGTGTTGCCCTATTATGTATTCTCATGTATTTTCTTGAATTTTATTTAATTCCCTTTTCTTCCATGTACTGAATGATCTGTTGAGCTGCTTGCAGAAAAATACTTTCACTGTACCTCGGTACACGTGACAATAAACAAATCCAATCCAATCCAATCCTTGATTCCTTAACGTCCCTTGATTCCTTAACGTGGAGATGCCGGCGGTGATTCCTTAAGCCAAAGGAACTCTGTCCAATTCCTTCCCGAAATTACATTTGTATTCATTAGGATCATTGCTGCTCTCAAAGGAAGTGAACTGTTTCGAGGCAATTATTTAGAATGTCAGCTCTTATGTGGAAGGAAGGGTAATTGGGTTGTCTGGTTTATTTCGGTAGAGTCGAGAGAGAGCAGTTGATGGAGGCAAAATAGAATCCCCAGAAAGGAGAAAGGATAACGTGAACAACAATGATCAGGAGATGCTGAACCGAGGAAAATCCATTATCTTACTCTTTGCCATATCCGGAACCTTCATTTTGTTCTGGATATTATATGTGATATTTTTTTTTTACTAATTCAAATAACAAAAGATCACTATTTAACAAGTTGCAATGACCCGATGACTATCGCTGACTACGCCAGTTTTAGGCTGTTGCTTTTGAGCTGCTGCACAAACACATGCATTTATGCAGTGACCCAGTCTAAATACAGAGAAGAGCTGAATAATTTGACGAACTATCCACTGGACAGACAGTCTAAATTATCTACTCGAAAAGATCAATAAAGAAATTCCCAGCATTGAATCTACATTGCATCTGACCTCAGATCCTAATTCCTTTGCACCTTTGAACTCATCATCCTCCGTGTCCTGTTCAATATGCTCCAGCTATAGCGCATATCGGGTGAGACCTTTACTAATTAGGGAGAGTGCTAAAAATACTCAAATGGTCGATTAATCTATGTGCAAAGAGAAACAGTTAACGTTTTCAGAATTATAACTTTGAGAAAATCTGTGTTTCCCTCCTTTTATGAGTCTACGGCAAGCATAGAGGGGTTCGAATCATTAAGGTGCTAATTTTGTGAGAGATTGGGGTTTCGTTGCATTACTCAAATACTCGGACTCACAAGCTGATACAAGTTCCATCCCCGATGTCATCGCTGGTGCAGGAATTGAGGTTGAGTGTGTAATCGGCTGCAGAACATGCGGGGAAGAACAGGAGAGTGTGAAGAGATGATATGCCAATCTCTCATTAATATCTAAAAGAAAGGTGAGGGAAAATATGAGTAACTGAGAAAAATTCAGAAGATTATTAACGTTAACGGCACATGTGAGTTAGGACTTTTCCTGACACCGTTTCGTTCACACATTCTTCATCAGCATCAGAACGACTGAGTTCCCATTTCTGGATTTGCAGGAGCAACTTCATTGGACGTGTGTCTATGAACAAAACGGTGTTTTCAGCAATGGGACTTGTGTTTATGAAATTTGCTGTTTTTGTAATCCAGCCATTATGCCTTTGCTTATGAACCACTGTGTTTCCAGTAGTTTGTCTCCTGCACAGATACCTTCGAACAGCGGTGTTTCCAGTCACGAATCCGTGGAGGCGTGTCCATGGACAGAATATTTTCCAGGTATCTGCCATGATGCTCCGTCTATGAGCAATACTACTTCCAGAAGGTAATCGCTGGGATTGAATTGGTGTTCTAAGACTTCTTATTGTATTTCTAAACAGTGAGTGGTGCGTCCAGCAGAGATTGTCTATGATTAGAGTTTTATTCAGTGATGAGATCCCTCGCATTGTTTCTGTGATCAGTTATGTTTCCAACAGTTCGCGCCCTGCGCAGTATGAGGAGTGGCGGTTTCCACATTGAGTCTACTACAGCCCTGTCTGCGAACGGGAACCCCACTCCCTCTCCGTACTCTGCATTCCCATGAATAGTGGTGCCTCCTTTTCAGCTGCTTTCTTGTTCCATTTTATTTCATTACTTCAACTATTAGTACTGAGGAAGACGTGAGCTTTTGGAGCGGAAGTACCGAGCCAATATTGCAGACTCGGGGAGGGAGAATAGTAGCCCAGTGCTTCAGGGGAAGAGGGAGAGAGAAAGTGAGCAGCACTCACTCAGCACCTCGCCTTCGAGAATACCAAAAAACCTCAATTCGAACCATCTAGTACCCTCAACACGAATGCTCCGACGGCAATCTCTTCCACAGAACAAACCTCCAGATAGGCCAGCTCTGCCTAAGTACTGTCCCAACGATATTACATGCACTTCCACCGTTAACATATCCGAGAGAGAAGCGAGGAACTACTGTTTGCACTGCTTCACCGAGACATGGCTTATTCCGGCCACACCAAACTTCGCCATTCAATTCGAAGTCATCCCCATCCACCAGATGGACGGCACGATGGCCTCAGGCAAGTCGACTCATCAACACCTCCTGGTGCTCGGATGTGGTATCGCCAGCGTGCCACTGCTCCCCAGACCTAGAATACCTGATGGTATAGTGTCGTCCTTTCTACGTCCAACGTGAATTCACTTCTGTACACATCACAGCAGTCAAGTCCCACCCCAGGCGGAAGTGAAGAAAGCCCTTGGTGAACTGCACTCCACCATCAACAACCAAGAAACAAATCACCCTGAAGCCCTGACAATCGTGATCAGTGACTTCAACCAAGCCAATCGCAAGAAGATTCTAACTAAACTCTATCAACATATCTCCTGTCCCAACAGAGGTGCAAACACCCTGGACCACTGCTTTACGAGTATCCATTACCCGACCACATATTGGCAAATCTGGCCGCAAATCGTACTCCTACTTCTGGCTGACAGCAGCAACTCAAAGGTGCTGAGCCAGAAAAGAAAACCATGCTGCACTGGTCGGAGGCATCCAGGACACTCTCCACGATTGCTTGGAGTCTGTGGTCCAGGGTGCATATTCAAGGCCGCGGAAGCTAACCTGGAAGAGTACACAACCACTATCACAGACTTCATCAGTAAGTGTGTCAAGGAATAAGTACAAAAGAAGACAATATGGTTGTTCCTCAATCGGAAACCCTGGCTTAACCGAAGGAGGCAATAACCTGCAGAAGTTCCGGACGGACGTATTCACGTCTGACGACCCTGACCTATATAAGAAATCCAGGTAGGCTGTACATAAAGCCATCAGGGAGGCCAAAAGACAATACCAGATCAAACTAGAGTCCAAGGCCAACACACAAACCTACAATGTCTATGGCAAGGCTTACACAAGATCACAGGCTACAAAACAAAGCCAGGCGAAATCTCTGGGGCTGGAGCATCCCTCCCCGATGAACTGAACAAGTTCTATGCCCGCTTTGAACAGTCAGCGAATACTTCAGTGCCACCCGTCCCAACAGCCCTGGACATTCCCATACCCACTATTACAGCCTCAGAGGTAAGAGCTGCCTTCTTGAAAGTGAACCCGCGGAAAGTGACGGGCCCCGACAGAATCCCTGGGTGAGCACTCAGAGCCTGGGCGACCAGCTAGCAAATGTTTTCACAGGTAACTTGAAGACCTCATCTCTCCGCTCTGAGGTCTCCACCTCCTTCAAAAAGACCACCATAATACCAGTACCAAAGGAGAACAAGGTAATGTATCTCAGTGACAACTAACTGGTAGCCCTGCTGTCTGTTATCATGAAATGCTTCGAGCGACTCGTCATGAGATGGGCCAACGCCAGCCTCCGAGATGGTCTCGATCTATGGCAGTTTGCTATCACCGCCACCGGTCCACAGCTGATGCTATCTCCCTGACCTTGCAATCAACACTCAAATACTTCAGCAACAAGGACACTGATGTCAGATTTCTGTTCATGGACTACAGCTCCGCCTTTAACACTATTATCCCAAAAAGACTAATACGCAAACACTACAACGTTGGACATGATCCCTACATGTGCAGCTGGATCATTGACTTCTTCATCAACAGACCGAAATCTGTCAGGATAGGTAACAGCACCTTCTCCACAATAGTCCTCAACACCAGGGCCCCACAAGGATGTGTGCTCAGACCTCTACTGTACCCCATTTACATACATGACTGTGTGGCATTATTTACTCTAATTCGAGCTATACGTTTGTGGATGATACAATTGTGATGGGTCGTATCTCAAACAATGATGAATCACACTATAGAAGGGAGATAGATCACTTTGTTGAATGGTGTACTGAAAACAACGTCTCGCTTAATGTTGCCAGGACCAAGGAACTGATCGTCAACTTCACGACGCGTAGCATGACACACATCCCCATTTACATCAATGGCTCCGAAGTGGAGATGGTCGATAGCGTTAAGTTCCTGGGGGTCACCATCACCAACAGTCTGTCCTGGTGCACACACGTTGATGCAACAGTCAAGAAAGCCCAACAATGCCTCTACTTCTGACAGAAGTTAAAGAAAATCGGCACGTCTACATCGACTCACAAAAATGTCTGCAGATGTGCCATAGAGAGCACCCTATCCGGCTGCATCACAGCTTGGTATGGGAAGTGCAAGGCCCAAGATCGGAGGAAACTGCAGAGTGTGGTGGTCTCAACGCATCACACAAGCTTGCCACTCACACATTCATTCTGTCTCCACTTCCCGCTGCCTCAGGAAGGCAAGCAGCATTGTCAGAGGCGCCTCCAATCCAGGCTTTGCCCTCTTCCAGGCAGAAGATACATGAGTCTGAAGATACACACATCCAGACATAGGAACACCTTCTTCCCCAGAGCTACTAGACTTTCAACGAAGCTCCTTTGGTTTGTTCTGTTCCCTGTAATAACGCTACTTACCTCGCCCTATGCTGCTCTTACTCATGTACTGGGCAGCACGGTAGTACTCTGCGTGGATAGCACTGTGGCTTCACAGCGCCATGGTCCCAGGTTAGACTCTGCGGTGGGTCCCTGTCTGTGTGGAGTCTGCACGTTCTCCCCGTGTCTGCACAGGTTTCCTCCACGTGCTCTAGATTCCTCCCACAGTCCAAAGACGTGCAGGTTAGTTAGATTGGCCGTGATGAATTCCCTTTAGTGACCGAAAAGGTTGGAGGGATTATTCCATTTTGGGGACAGAGGGGAAGTGAGGGCTTAAGTGTGTCATTGCAGACCCGATGGGCCAATGGCCCTCTTTTGCATTGTATGTTCTATGTTATACGTATTACCTTTGTTTGTCCCTTGTTCAGCTGTAACCAATCACTATTTGTCAACGTAATTTGTCGCTCATTCTTTCGTCTACTATGTACTAGTGTACGTTCCTTTCACTGCAGAAAAATACTTTTCACTGTACTTTGGTACATTTGACAATCAATCAATCTCCATCATTAAACTATTCTGTGACGCACAACAGTCACGCTTTTCTGTTGCTCAAATATTGCCTGTGTATCATCAAGACCGGACCATGCTAGCTTGATGGATAAAAAATTAGCTTGGCAATAGGAAACAGAGAGTAACAATGGGAGGGAGTTTTTTGGAATGGAGATCTGTAACTAGTGGTGTTCCACAGGGATCAGTGCTGGAACCACTGTTGTTTTTAATATATATAAATGACCTGGAGGAAAATGTAGATGGTCTGATTAGCAAGTTTGCAGATGACATTAAGATAGATGGAGTTACAGATAGTGAAGGGAATCGAGCAGAATATAGATAGATTGGAGTGTTGGGCAGAGAAATGACAGATGGAGTACAATCTGGAAAAATGCATGGTGATACATTTTGGAAGATCAAATTCAGATGTGAGTTATACAGCAAATGGCAGAATCCTTAGGAACATTGACAAAAAAAGGGATCTGGGCATACAGGTCCACAGGTCCATGAAAGTGGCAATGCAGGTGGAGAAGTATCTCATGTCAGAGTACCTTGAAGAAATGGCTGTTTCAGCAATGTACCTTTAAGAAAGCAAATCAGAGTATGGGTAGAGCTGGGCTTCAGCTCGGCCATTTTGAAGTTTTTAGTTTCAGTTTGAGAGAGCAGCTGGGAGTGTCTGTGTGTTTTGCTGAGAGCTGCAGGAAGGAGAAGAGCTGGTCTGGTGATTTCTGCAAATCCAAAGACTATAACTATATTGAATGTAACCTGTTTTGCTCCTAGTTTTGAAGTGTTCAAGTCTATTGGATGTTTAAAAGAACAGTTTGCAGGATTGGGTAGTTTTGTATTATTTTCGGGGTTATCTTTGAGGTAATGGGTTTTAAAAGATCCAATGTCTACTTTAAAAGGTTAAGTTGAGTTCATGGAATAAACATTGTTTTGTTTTAAAAATCACATGTCCATAATTGTAATACCACACCTGGGGAACAAGCCGTGCGCTTAAAAAGCAACAATCCATTAAAGGTGGAGGAGAAGTTGGTTAAACTCCATGATACATTTTGGGGTTCTGAAAACAACTCTCCCATAACAATTGGGGGCTCGACGGGATAAAAATCTATCTATTGAATTGGCTTTTGTGAACATAAAGACAGTGAAGGAATGTTGCTTTTCCGGTGTGGTATTTTAGTTTACGTGGGGAGTGCGTTATGGACTATGGCTCTTTCAGAGGCGCAGACGTTTTTCAGTGTGGAGACGGTCACACGCAGTACCATACGGACAGAGACTAAAAGCAGACTGTTAGGTTTGGGAAAAGCATTGCAGTTAACATTACCTGACAAAATGCGCAAAGATGAGGTAATTATCGCGGTGGTTAAGCATTTAAAATTGTCCGAGATAGAGTTTGACTCATTGGAAACGGCAAAAATTCAGTTGCAAATTAAGCAAATAGAACATGAGAAAGAATTAAAGCAGCTTGAATATGAGAGAGAGAGGAAAAAGAAAGAGAAAGAGAGAGAGGAAAAAGAAAGAGAAAGAGTGAGAGAGGAAAAATAAAGAGAAAGAGAGAGAGAGAGGAAAAAGTAAATGAGAGAGAAGAAAGGAGAAAATAAAGAATAGCCCTAGCAGAACAAAAAGAAAAAGAAAGGGAGATACAGATCAGGGAAAAAGATAAAGAGAGGGAGTTTAAACTTCAGAAAATGGCCATGAAACATGACAATCATTTAAAATTGGCTGACGTAAAGGAAAACGTACAGTTGGATGATAGTGATGAGGATAGTGAGAAAGAGCGTCATAGTCGAAGCTTGGTGGGAATCTATTTAAATATGTTCAAGCATTGCCAAAGTTTGACGAGAAGGAAATTGAAGCCTTTTTCATTTCATTTGAGAAGGGAGCTAAAGAAATGAAATGGCCACAGGACATGTGGGCGTTACTGATTGAAACAAAGCTGGGAGGTAAAGCATGTGAAGTGTTTGAAGTGTTTGCATCACTGCTGGAGGAGGTATCTGGAACGTATGACGAGGTGAAGAAATCCATCTTAAGTGCATGTGAGCTAGTGCCTGAAGCGTATAGACAAAGGTTTAGAAATTTAAGGAAATAATTTGGTCAAACATACATGGAGTTTGAAAGGCTCAAACAGAGTAATTTTGAGAGTTGGATCAGGGCTTTGAAAATAGATCAAACGTATGAAGCTCTCAGAGAAGTTATACTTTTGGAGGAGTTTAAAAATTAAATTCCTGATGTAGTGAGAACTCATGTGGAAGAACAGAGGTTTAAAACTGCGAGATTAACAGCAGAAATGGCAGATGATTATGAATTAGTTCATAAATCAAAGATTGGTTTTCGACATCAGTTTCAGCCGGTGAGGGATAGAAACTGGGGACATGAGAAATACTCATGGTAAAGGTAAAGGTGATCTGATGGGAGACAATAAAGAGAGTGTACCTCAGAGTAAAAAAGAAATCCAGGAGGGTGGAAACGAAATGAAAAGTTTCAAATCTTTTCACTGAAATAAACTAGACCATGTAAAGTCACAGTGT